>NC_090390.1:10940077-11212513 GCF_036365525.1 Heterodontus francisci | reverse complement strand
GGGGAGGAGGGTGAGCGAGGCAGTGGGTGGAGGAGGGTGAGCGAGGCAGTGGGTGGAGGAGGGTGAGCGAGGCAGAGAGTGCTGAGGAGAGAGTGGGGAGGAGGGGTGATGGAGAGGGGGAGGAGTTCGAGGAGAGCAAGAGGGGGTCTGGGTGGGAGGGGGAGGATAGAGAGGCAGAGGGGAGGTTGAGGGGAGGAGGTAGGTGGAGAGAGAGGGGGAGCGGAGAGATAGGCGGGGGGAGGGGTGGGGAGCAAGAGAGTGGAGAGGAGGTGGGTGAGCGAGAGAAATGGGGAGAGCCGGGGGGAGAGAGAGTGGGGGGAGGGGAGAAGGAGGCGAGAGAACATGCGAACGTATGAATTAGAAGCAGGAGTAGTCCGCTCGGCCATTCAATAAGGTCATGGCTATCTGATTGTAACTTCAACTTCACATTCCCGCCAACCCCCTATAACCTTTCACCCTCTTGCTCATCAAGAATTTATCTACCTCTGCCTTAAAAATATTCAAAGACTCTGCTTCCGCATGCCTTTTGAGGAAGAGTGTTCCAAAGACTCACGATCCTCAGAAAACATTTCTCCTCATCTCTGTCTTAAATGGGCGACCCCTTATTTTTAAGTGACCCTGAGTTCCAGATTCGCCCACAAGAGGACACATCCTATCAATCCATGCTGTCAATCCCGCTCAGAATCTTGTATGTTTCAATCACAGTGGCGCAGTGGTTAGCACTGCAGCCTCACAGCTCCAGCGATCCGGGTTCAATTCTGGGTACTGCCTGTGTGGAGTTTGCAAGTTCTCCCTGTGTCTGCGTGGGTTTTCTCCGGGTGCTCCGGTTTCCTCCCACAAGCCAAAAGACTTGCAGGTTGGTAGGTAAATTGGCCATTATAAATTGCCCCTAGTATAGGTAGGTGGTAGGGAAATATAGGGACAGGTGGGGATGTGGTAGGAATGTAGGATTAGTATAAATGGGTGGTTGATTGTCGGCACAGACTCGGTGGGCCTGTTGCAGTGTTGTATCTCTAAACTAAACTAAATCGCCTGTTACTCTTCTAAACCCCTGTGGATACAAGCCAAGACTGTCCAACCTTTCTTCATAAGACACCCCGCCCATTCCAGGTATTACTCTAGTGAACCTTCTGTGACCTGCTTCCAATGCATTTACATCCTTAAATAAGGAGACCAATACTGTACACGGTACTCCAGATGCGGTCTCACCAATGCCCTGTACAGCTGAAGCATAACCTCCCTACTTTAGTATTCAATTCCCCTTGCAATAAATAACATTCTGTTCGCTTTCCTAATTTCTTGCTGTACCTGCATCTTAACCTTTTGCGATTCATGCACTAGGACACCTGGATACCTCTGCGTCTCGGAGCTTTTTAGATTTAGAGATACAGCACTGAAACAGGCCCTTCGGCCCACCGAGTCTGTGCCGACCATTAACCACCCATTTATACTAATCCCATATTCCTACCACATCCTCACCTGTCCCTATATTCCCCTACCACCTACCTATACTAGGGGCAATTTATAATGACCAATTTACCTATCAACCTGCAAGTCTTTTGGCTTGTGGGAGGAAACCGGAGCACCCGGAGGAAACCCACGCAGACACAGGGAGAACTTGCAAACTCCACACAGGCAGTACCCGGAATTGAACCCGGGTCGTTGGAGCTGTGAGGCTGTGGTGCTAACCACTGCGCCACTGAGCCGCTCTACAATCGCTCACTATTTATATAATATGCTTTTTTATTCTTCCTGCCAAAATGGACAATTTCACATTTTCCCACATTATACTCCATTTGCCAGATCTTTGCCCACTCACTTAACCTATCTATATCCCTTTGTAGCTTAGGGATGGGCAATAAATGCTGACCTAGCCAGCGATGCCAACATCCCTTGAATGAATAAAAAAAAAGCCTCTTGAGATCCTCTTCACAACTTACTTTCCTACCTATCTTTGTGTCATCAACCATAGCTTTAGTCCCTTCATCCAAGTCATTTATATAAATTGTAAAAAGTTGAGGTCCCAGCACTGATCCCTGTGGCATACCACTTGTTACTCTTGCCAACCAGAAAATGATCCAGTTATGCCTACTCTGTTTCCTGGTAGCTAGCCAATCTTCAATCCATGCTAAAATGTTACCCCCTACACCTTGAGCTTTTATTCTTCTGGAAATCGAAGTACAGTACATCCACCAGTTCCCCTTTATCCACTCATTACTTCTTCAAAGAACTGCAATAAATTGGTGAGACATGATTCCCCTTTCACAAAACCATGTTGACAATGCCTGATTACCTTGACATTTTTTAAGTGCCCTGCTATGACATCTTTAATTCTAACATTTTCCCTGTGACAGTTGTTAAGCTAACTGGCCTGTAGTTTCCTGCTTTCTGTCTCCCTCCCTTTTTGAATAAAAGGAGTTACATTGGCTAGTTTCCAGTCTAATGGAACCTTCCCCGAATCTAGGGAATTTTGGAAAATGAAAACCAACGCTTCAACTATCTCACTAGCTACTTATTTTAAGACTCTAGGATAAAGTCCGTCAGGACCTGGGGACTCGTCAGCCTGTAGCTCCAACAGTTTGCTCAGTACCACTTCCCTGGTGATTGTAATTTTCTTGAGTTCCTCCCTCCCTTCCATTTTCTGATTTACAGCTTTTTCTGGGTTGTTACTTGTGTCCTGTATGGTGAAAACTGATGCAAAATACCTGCACAATTCATCTGCCATCTCCTTATTTTTCTTTATTAATTCTCCAGACTTACTTTGTGTATGACAAACGTTCACTTTGTTAACTCTTTTTAAATATGTATAGAAACTCTTGCCAGATTTCTTTTGTACTTTAATTTTTCCCTCCTTATTAATCTTTTAGTTCTTTGCTGCTTTTTATATTCTATCCAATATTCTGACCTGCCACTCATCTTTGCCTGATTATATGCTTTTTCTTTAAGTTTGATACTATCGTTAACTTTTTTTGTTAACCACGGATGGTGGGTCCTCCCCTTGGAATTTTTCTTTCTCGTTGGAATGTATCTATGCTGTGTATTCTGAAATATCCCCTTAAATGTCTGTCACTGCATCTCTATTGACCTATCCCTTAACATACTTTGTTAGTTCACTTTTGCTGGCTGTGCTTTCATGCCCTCATAATTGCCCTTATTTAGGTTTAAAATGCTAATCTTAGACCCACGCTTCTCTCCCTCAAACTGAATATAAAATTCAATCAGATTGCTGCTGCTTAGGTGCTCCTTTACTATGAGGCCATTAATGAATCCTATCTCGTTGCATAATACAAGGCGTAGTATAGCCTGCTCTCTGGTTGGCTATAGAATGTGCTGTTGCAAGAAACTATCCTGAAAGCATTCTATGAGCTCCTCATCTAGTCTACCTTTACCCATCTGAGAGACCGAGGGAGAGAGAGGGTGGAGCGAGAGAGAGAGAGGGGGAGAGAGGCTGGAGCGAGAGAAAAGGAGAGGATGGAGTGAGTGAGAGAGAGGGGGAGGGGGAGCGAAGGAGAGTGGGGGATTGGAGGGGAGTGAGTGTGAAGGGGAAGGAGGGAGGAACGAGAGGGGGGTGAGATTAAGGGGAGGAGGCGGAAGAGTTGGAGAGAGAGGGAGGAGGACAGGGGAGGAGGCTAGAGAAAGAGGGGGAGGAGGCAAGAGTGAGAGAGGGTGTGAGGAGGCGAGGAGAGGGTGGGGGAGAGGTGGGGAGGGAGAGTGAAAGGGAGGTGAGTGAGAGGGAGTACAGGGTGATAGGAGGTAGAGGAGGGGCAAGAGAGCAGGAGGAGGCTGAAGAGAGACAGGGGAAGGAGAGGGGGTGGCGGAGGAGAGGGGTTGGGGTGAGAGAGGGGGTGGCTAGGGGTGTGAGAGAGAAAGGGGGGGAGAGAGACTGGGGGGGATGGGGGGAGTGAGAGTGGGAGGAGGGCAGAGGGCGAGAGACAGACGGACGGAAGAGGAAGAGTGGTGGAGAGAGGGAGAGGCAGAAGGGAGAGTGAGGGGAGAGATAGAGGGGGACGGCGAGAGAGGAGAGAGACATGGGGGAGAGGGTGAGGTGAGAGAGCGAGGGGTTGAAAGAAGGGAGAGAGGGGGTATTGGGGGAGGGGAGAGTGAGTGAGGGGGAGAGGGAGAGTGGGGAGGGCGAGGGGAAGGAGGGGGAGAGCGAGAGGGGGGAGAGATAGTGGGTAGTGAGGGAGAGCGTCAAGAGAGTGGGAGAGGGGAGCGAAAATGGGGGTAGGGAAAGAGGAGGGGGTGGGGTAGAGCAGGGTGTAGAGAGGGAGAGAAAGTGGTGAAAGAAAGAGAGAAAGTTGGGGTAGAGACAGAGAGTGGAGAGGGTGGCAGAGCATTCTCAAACAAGGGCAGGAGGCTGTCATGCCCCTTTGTTGACATACTTCAGTTGTGGTTCATGGTCAGAGACAGACTATGAGTAAGGCAGGTATGGGGATCCAGAAGTTAACAATGGAGGAACCTCATCCCTAGCACTTGTCCAACAGTTTTGATGTTCTAATATAAAAGCAAAATACTGCAGATGCTGGAAATCTGAAACAAAAACAAAAAGTGCTGGAAATACTCAGCAGGTCTGGCAGCATCTGTGGAAAGAGAAGCAAAGTTAACGTTTTGGGTCTGTGACCTTTCATCAGAACTGGCAAAGGTTAGAAAAGAATTAGTTTTTAAGCAAGTGAAGGGGAGGGAGGTGGGGAAGAGAACAAAGGGGATAGGGCAGGAGAGATTAAATAACAAAGTGTGTGTTAATGCTTGTGGTGAAAGACAAAGCATTAGTCCAGAGAGACTTGTTAATAGCAGAATAATGAGCAGCTCTGACTACATGAAAAACAGGCACATCTTTAAAAAAACAAAAAATTAAAAATGGCCAGTCATGCTCTGAAATTATTGAACTCAATTTTGTGCACCTTAATTAAGTCACTGACTTAGCCTCCTTTGTTCTAAGGAAAGCAACCCTAGCCTCTCCAATCTTTCCTCATTGCTGCAACTTTCGAGCCTTGGCAACATCCTTGTAAATCTCCTCTGTCCTCTCTCCAGAGCAACTATATCCTTCATGTAATGTGGTGACCAGAACTCTACGCAGTATTCCAACCGTGGCTGAACCAGCGTTTTATACAGTTCCAGCAATACGTCCCTGCTTTTGTATTCTATACCTTGACCAATAAAGGAAAGCATTCCATATGCCTTCTTCACTTTATCTACCTGTCCTGCCACCTTCAGGGACCTGTGGATATGCACTCCAAGGTGTCTCACTTTTTTCTACCCCTCTTGATATCCTCCCATTTATTGTGTATTCCCTTGCTTTATTTGCCTTCTCCACGTGCATTACCTCACACTTCTCCGGATTGAATTCCATTTGCCACTTTTCCGCCCACTCTACCAAACCCGTTGATATCATTCTGGAGTCTACAGCCATCCTCTTCACTTTCAATGCGATATTCCACTGAATCTCCTTTCACTGTCCTGTTCACATCTCACCCTTTAATATCCATTTCATCTAATCTCACTCGCTTGTTCTTTCTCCGCGATCTTTAATATCCCACCCATTCTAATCCTGTTCTCCTGCTTACTTCCCAAACCCTTTAATATCCCACTCAGTCTAATCCCATTCTGCCAATACTCTGATAACCTACACAGTCTAATCCCATTCTCCTAACTCTCAACATCATTTACTAGCCCTCCTAGTTTAATCACACACTCTGGCTCAAGCCCTTTAAATCACTGCCAGTCTAATTCCACTCTCCTACTCATTCTCCATATCCGTTACCATCCTCTCTCTCTATGTAGCGTCCTCGTTGTTGAGGATTGCTAATCATGGCTTCTGCCATGATACCGCTATGGAGCAAGGTGAGGAGGTAGGCCCAAGAACGAACCCAGCGATGTGGGGATTGAACCCACGCCATTGACGTTGTTCTGGACCACACTCTAGCCAACTAGCTAACTGACCCCTCTTTACCATCCTACCTAGTCCAAACCCACTCTTCTCATTCCTCAAATTCTTTAATATCTCACTAATTCTAATTCAGTTCACCTCTCCTCCTGTGCTCTTTAGTATGCCACCCAGCCTAATTTCACTCTCCTCATTCTGTTTGCTATACCGCCTAGTCTAATCCCACTCTGCTGCTCACTTTTCACACCGTTTAATATCCCATGCAGTCTAATTCCACTTTCCTGCTCATTCCCCACATCTGTTAATATCCCAACCAATCTAATCCCATTCTTCTGCTCAGTCTCCATTCCTTTTAATATCCCACCTGGTCTATTAATATTGAAAGAGAATGTTATATTTGAGAACTATAAGGGAGCAATGGTAAGACTTTGTTTTGTATGGTATCCAGTGTTCAATTAACTTTGGCTAATTTACTTTGTAGTTTTGCATGAGGATCAAACATCTTTAAAAGGCCCAGAAATTGTCGTCATGACAACAGAAGCATCCATTCCTAGCAGTGCCAAGCCTGGTGTGGGCACCCCTACTCATCGAGACTTCTTTTGGCTGCGCTCATTGGTAGCAGGAGGTAACCATGTTCTGCATAACTTATTCATAATTATAGGCCATTGTAAAAAGAAAGACTTGAATTTATATAGCGCCTTTCACAATCTCATTTTGCCGCAAAGCGCTTCACAGCCAATGAAGTATTTGTTTTAACGTATTGTAGGAAACCAATTTGTGCACAGCAAGCTCCCACAAACAGCAATATGGTAATGACCAGATAATCTGTTTTTGTGATGTTGATTGTGGGATAAATATTGACCAGGGTTCAGGGATAACTGCCCTGCTCTTCTTCAAAATAGTGGCATGGAATTGTTCGTATCCACCTGAGAAAGCAGACGGGTCTCAGTTTAACATCTCATTGGAAAGCTGGCATCTCTGACAGTGCAGCATTCCCTCATAGAGCCAACCTGGATTTTTGAGCTCAGGTCTCTGGGGTGGGGCTTCAACCCTCAATCTGCTGACTCAGGGGAGAATGCTAATCACTGAACCACGGTCGATAGTATAGGTAAATTATAAGTATGGGAATAGGCCATTTAGTCCCTCAAGCCTGCTGCACCTTAACTCCATTTAGATTTAGAGATACAGCACTGAAACAGGCCATTCGGCCCACCAAGTCTGTGCCGACCATTAACCACCCATTTATACTAATCCTACACTAATCCCATATTCCTACCACATCCTCACCTGTCCCTATATTCCCCTACCACCTACCTATACTAGGGGCAATTTATAATGGCCAATTTGCCTATCAACCTGCAAGTCTTTTGGCTGTGGGAGGAAACCAGAGCACCGGGAGGAAACCCACGCAGACACAGGGAGAACTTGCAAACTCCACACAGGCAGTACCCGGAATTGAACCCGGGTCACTGGAGCTGTGAGGCTGCGGTGCTAACCACTGCGCCACTGTGCCGCCCAATTTACCCACAGTTGCTCGATATCCCTTGATACCTTTCCCGATCTTCAAATTAAAAATTCCAATTGCCCCCCCAGCAGCCACAACCTTTTGGGGAGAGTGTTCCAGATTTCCATTATCTGTTATGTGAATAAAGTGCTTTCTAATTTCCCTCCAAGTTGCCTAGCTGTAATTTTAAGATAGTACCCTCATGTTCTGGACTCTTCCACCAAAAGAAATAGTTTTCTCTATATTTAAGAGGACAAAAGGGATTCGATAGAACAAATAACTTGATTAACGTTCTAAACTCAAAAGAATACAAGCCAAGTTTATGCAAACTGTCCTCATAATTTGACCCTCTAAACCCTGGTTTAATTCTGGTAAATCTACGCTGCACCCCTTCTGAGGCCAATATATCCTTCCTGAGTTGCGGTGCCAGGACTGAATGCAGTTCTCCAAATGAGGTCTAACCAGAGCTTTATGCAATTGTATCAATATTTCCATGCCTTTGTATTCCAGCCCTTTTGAGAAAATGCCAACATTTCATTATCCTTTTAAATTTTTTTGTACCTACCCACTAGCTTGTAGTGATTTGTGTAAATGGACACCAAAATTCATTTGCTCTTCCTCTGCTCCTAGTCTCTCACCATTAAGAAAGTATTCTGATTTGTCTTTCTTAGATTCAAAGGCTGGGCAAGGTCAAGGGAAATGGGATTAGTCTGGGGAAAGGGAACAGGGAGATGGGATTAGTCTGTGGAGAGGGAGTGGGGAAATAGAATTAGTTTTTTTTGATTCATTCATGGGATGTGGGCGTTGCTGGCTAGGCCAGCATTTATTGCCCATCCCTAATTGCCCTTGAACTGAATCACTTGCTAGGCCATTTCAGAGGGCATTTAAGAGACATACTGTGGATTCGGAGTCACATGTAGACCAGACCAGGTAAGGACAGCAGATTTCATACCCTAAAGGATGTGAGTGAACCAGATGGGTTTTTACAAAAATCGACAAAGGTTTCATGGTCACCATTAGACTGCAGATTTATTAATTGAATTCAAATTTCACCATCTGCCATGGTGGGATTCAAACCCATGTCCCCTGAGCACTAGCCTGGGCCTCTGGATTACTAGTCCAGTGACATTACCACCATGCCATCGCCTCCCTAGGGAGAGGGAGTGAGAAAAGCGATTAGACTGAAGAGAGGAGCGGGGAAATGGGACTGGTCTGGGAGAGTGAGTGGGGAAATGGGACTGGTCTGGGGAGAGGGAGTAGGGAGATGGGATTAGTCTGGGGAGAGGGAATGGGGAAATGGGATTAGTCTGGGGAGAGGGAGTGGGGAAATGGGATTAGTCTGGGGAGAGGGAGTGGGAAAATAGGATTAGTCTGGGATGGGCGAGTGTGGAAATGGGATTAGTCTGGGGTAAATGAGGAGGGAGATGGGATTAGTCTGGGAGACGGCATGGGTAATGGGATTAGACTGGGGAGAGGGAGTGGGGAAATGGGATTAGTCTGGGGAAAGGGAGTGGGGAGATGGGATTAGACTGGGGACAGGGAGTGGGGAAATGGGATTAGTCCGGATAGAGGGAGTGGGGAAGTGGGATTAGTGTGGCGAGAGGGAGTTGGAAAATGGAATTGGTCTGGGAAGAGTGACTGGGGAAATGGGATTAGTCTGGGAGAGGGAGTGGGGAAATGGAATTAGTCTGACGTGAGGGAGTGGGGAATTGAGATTAGGCTGGCAAGAGGGAGTGGGGAGATAGGATTTGTCTGGAGCGAGGGAGTGGGAAAATGTGATTTGTCTGGAGCGAGGGAGTGGGGAAATGGGATTTGTCTGGAGAGAGGGAGCAGGGAAATGGGATTAGTCTGGGAGAGGGAGTGGGTAATGGGATTAGATTGGGGTGAGGGGATGGGGAAATGGAAAATTGCCTGACGAGAGCGAGTGGTGAAATGGGATTTGTCTGGGAAGAGTGAGGGGAAAATGGGATTTGTCTGGAGAGAGGTAGTGGGGGAATGTTATAAGTCTGGGAAGAGCATGTGGGGAAATGCTATTTGTCTGGACAGAGTGAGTGGGGAAATTGGATTAGTCTGGAAAGGGGTATTGGGGAAATGAGTTTAGTCTGGAGAGAATAAGTGGTGAAATGGGATTAGTCGGACGAGAGGGAGCGGGTAACGGGATTAAACTGGGGAGAGGGAGCGGGGAAATGGAATTAGTCTGGGAGAGGGAGTGGATAACAGGATTAGACTGGGGAGAGGGTGCGGAGAAATGGGATGAGACGGGGAGAGGGAGTGGGAAAATGGGATTAGACTGGGCAGAGGAAGTTGGGAAATGGGATTAGTCTGGGAAAGAGACGGTGAAATGGGATTAGTCTGGGCAATGGGAGCGGTGAAATGTGATTAGTCTGGGAAAAGGGACTGGAAAAATTATAATAGACTGGGAGAGGGAGCAGGGATGTGGTATTAGACTGGGGTGAGGGAGTGGGAAAGTGGGATTAGTCTGGGAAGAGTGAGTGGGGAAGTAGGATTATTCTGGAGAGAGGGGAAGTGGGATTATTCTGGAGAGAGGGGAAGTGGGATTATTCTGGAGAGAGGGGAAGTGGGATTATTATGGAGAGGGGGGGAAGTGGGATTAGTCTGGAGAGAGGGAGTGGGCAAAGGGAGAAGTCTGGGGATAGGGAGCACAAAATGGGAGTAGTCTGGGAAGAGTGCTCGGGGGAATGGGATTAGTCCAGGGTGAGGGAGCAATGAAATGAGATTATTCAGGGAGATAGAGTGGGTTATGGGATTAGATTGGGGTGAGGGAATGGGGAAATGGAAATTTGCCTGACGAGAGGGAGTGGGGAATAGGGGTTAGTCTAGAGAGGGAGTGGGGAAATGGGATTAATCTGGAGAGAGGGAGTGGGGAAATGGGATTAGTCTGGAGAGAGAGGGTGGGGAAATGGGATTAGACAGGGGAGAGGGAGTGGGGAAATGGGATTAGTCTGGAGAGAGGGAGTGGGGAATTGGGATTAGACCGAGGAGAGGGAGAGGGGAAATGGGTTTAGTCTGGAGAGAGGGAATGGGGAAATGGGATTATTCTGGAGAGAGGGAATGGGGAAATGGGATTATTCTGGGCAATGGGAGTGGGGAATTGAGATTTGTGTGGTGAGGGAGTGGGAATTGGGATTAGTCTGGAGAGAGGGAGTGGGGAAATAAGTCTGGAGAGGGAATGGGGAAATGGGATTAGTCTGGGCAATGGGAGAGGTGAAATGTGATTAGTCTGGGAAAAGGGACTGGAGAAATTATATTAGTCTGGGAGAGGGAGCAGAGATGTGGTATTAGACTGGGGTGAGGGAGTGGGAAAGTGGGATTAGTCTGGGAGAGTGAGAGGGGAAATGGGATCAGTCTGTAGAGAGGGGAAATGGGATCAGTCTGTAGAGAAGGGATGTGGGATCAGTCTGGAGAGAGGGGAAGTGGGATCAGTCTGGAGGGAGGGGAAGTGGGATCAGTCTGGAGGGAGGGGAAGTGGGATCAGCCTGGAGAGAGGGGAAGTGGGATCAGCCTGGAGAGAGGGGAAGTGGGATCAGTTTGGAGAGAGGGGAAGTGGGATTAGTCTGGAGAGAGGGAGTGGGCAAAGGGGAGAAGTCTGGGGATGGGGCTAACAAAATGGGAGTAGTCTGGGAAGAGTGACTGGGGGAATGGGATTAGTCCGGGGTGAGGGAGCAGTGACATGAGATTATTCTGGGAGATTGAGTGGGTAATGGGATTAGATTGTGGGGAGGGATGGGGAAATGGAAATTTGCCTGACGAGAGGGAGTGGGGAATAGGGATTAGTCTAGCGAGGGAGTGGGGAAATGGGATTAATCTGGAGAGAGGAAGTGGGGAATAGGGATTAGTCTGGAGAGATGAGGTGGGGAAATGGGATTAGACAGGGGAGAGTGAGTGGGGAAATGGTATTAGTCTGGAGAGAGGGAGTGGGGAATTGGGATTAGACCGAGGAGAGGGAGAGGGGAAATGGGTTTAGTCTGGAGAGAGGGAATGGGGAAATGGGATTATTCTGGGAAGTGGAAGTGGGGAATTGAGATTAGTGTGGTGAGGGGTGGGAATTGGGATTAGTCTGGAGAGAGGGAGTGGGGTAATAAGTCTGGAAAGAGGGAGTGGGGAAATGGGATTAGTCTGGAGAGAGGGAATGGGGAAATGGGATTAGTCTGGAGAGAGGGAGTGGGGAACTGGGATTAGATGGGGAGAGGGAGTGGGGAAATGGGACTAGTCTGGAGAGAGGTAGCGGGAAATGGGATAGTTCTGGGAAGAGGGTGTGGGGAAATGGGATTGGACGGGAGTGGGAGTGGGGAAATTGGTTTGTTCTGGGAAAAGGGAGTGGGGAAATGGGATTTCACGGGGAGAGGGAGTGGGGAAATGGGATTAGTCTGGAGAGAGGGGGGTGAATTTGGATTAGATTGAGGAGAGGGTGTGGGGAAATGGGATTAGTCTGGGAAGAGGGTGTGGGGAAATGGGATTGGACAGGGGAGAGGGAGTGGGGAAATGGGATTAGACTGGAGAGAGGGAATGGGGAAATGGGATTAGTCTGTGAAGTGGGAGTGGGGAATTTGGATTAGTGTGGCGAGGGAGTGGGAAATGGGATTAGTCTGGGAAGAGTGACTGGGGAAATGGGATTAATTTGGGGTGAGGGAGCAGGGCATTGAGATTAGTCTGGAAGAGAGAGTGGGTAATGGGATTAGCCTGATGAGAGGGAGTGGGAAAATGGGATTAGTCTGTGAAGAGCACACGGGGAAATGGGATTAGTCTGGGAAGAGCGAGTTTGGAAATGGGATTAGTCTAGAGAGAAGTACTGGGGAAATGGGATTAGCCTGTGAAGAGCAAGTGTGGAAATGGGATTAATCTGGGAAGAGTGAGTGGGGAAATGGGATTAGTCTGGAGAAAAGGAGTGGGCAATGGGATTAGTCTGGGAAAAGGAAGCATTCAGTGGGATTAGGCTGGGGAGGGGGAGTGGGGATTTGGGATTAGTCTGGGAAGAGGGAGCGGGGAAATGGGATTAGTCTGGGGTGAGGGAGCAGGGAAATGGGATTAGTCTGGGAAGAGCCAGTGAAGAATTGGGAGCGGTCTGGGGAGAAGGAGCATGAAATGCGATTAGTTTGGAGAGCACGAGTGGGGAAATGGGATTACCTGGGATGAGGGATTGGGGAAATGGAATTAGTCTGGGGAGAAGGAGTGGGGAAATGGGATTAGTCTGGGGAGAAGGAGTGGGGAAATGGGGTTAGTCTGTGAAGTGGGAGTGGGGAATTGGAATTAGTGTGGCGAGGGAGTGGGAAATGGGATTAGTCTGGAGAGAGGGAGTGGGAAAATGGGATAGGTCTGGGAAGAGTGACTGGGGAAATGGGATTAGTTTGGGGTGAGGGAGCAGGGCATTAAGATTAGTCTGGAAGAGAGAGTGGGTAATGGGATTAGCCTGATGAGAGTGAGTGGGAAAATGGGATTAGTCTGTGAAGAGCACATGGGGAAATGGGATTAGTCAGGGAGAGCGAGTGTGGAAATGGGATTAGTCTAGAGAGAAGTACTGGGGAAATGGGATTAGCCTGTGAAGAGCAAGTGTGGAAATGGGATTAATCTGGGAAGAGTGAGTGGGCAAATGGGATTATTCTGGAAAGAGGGCGTGAGGAAATGAGATTAGTCTGGAGAGAGGGAGTGGAGAAATGGCATTAGTTGGGGGAGTGAAAAAGGCTTTCATTTATGGAGTGCCTTTCATGATGTCCCAAATGCTTTACAGCCGCTGACGTACTTGTGAAGTGTAATCACTGTTGTAAGAAACATAGCAGCCAATATGTGCACTGCAAGCTGGATGTGATAATGGCCAGATGATCTTTTTTCAGTGACGTTGATTGCGGATAGTTATGGGCCATGGGCCCATAGCTCATGCTCCTACATCAGAAATAGGAGCAGGCTATTCGACCTCTCGCGCCTGTTCTGCCATTCAGTACTGATCTTCCACCTCAACTCCACCTTCCTGTACTATCCCCAGATCTCTTAATCCCATAAGTATCCAAAAATCTCTTGCTGTCCGTCTTGAATATGCTCAATAACTCAGCATCCACATTCCTCTCTGGTAGGGAATTCTGAAGATTCTCAATGTTTGAGTGCCTCACCTCACCTCCGTCCTAAATGGCTGGTCCCTTATTCTGAAACTGTGATCTCTACTTCTAGATTCCGCAATCAGGGGAAACATCCTTCTTGCATTTATTGTGTAAAACCTCAAGAATTTTGTATGTTTCAATGAGATCGCCTCATTCTTCTAAACACCAGGGAATATAGGCCCAGTCCACTCAATCTGTCCTTGTAGGTCAGTCTCCACATGGCAGGGATTTTTATTGCACTCACTCTAAGACCGACCTTCCTTTTCTACCTTCAGTAAGGAGACTAAAACTGTACGCAGTACTCCAGGTGTGATCTCACTAAGGCCCTATACATTTGCAGTAAGACTTCTTCACTCTTCTACTCCAATCTCTTCGTAATAAAGGCTAACACACCATTTGCTACAGCTGCATGTTAACTTTCTGTGATTTAGAGTCATAGAGAGATACAGCACTGATAGAGGCCCTTCGGCCCAACAAATCCGCGCCGACCGTCAACCACCCATTTATACTAATCCTACATTAATCCCATTTTTTCCTCTCATCCCCACCTTCCCTCAATTCTCCTACCACCTACCTACATTCGGGGCAATTTTTTTTACAATGGTCAATTTACCTATCAACCCTCAAGTCTTTGGCATGTGGGAGGAAACCGGAGCACCTGGAGGAAACCCACACAATGAACCCAAGTCCCTCTGATGACCAACATTTCCTAGTCTCTCACCATTTAAAAAGTAATCTTTTCTATTTTTCCTTCCAAAGTAGATAACTTCACACCTCTCCACATTATATTCCATTTGCCATATTCTTGCCCACTCACTTCACATGTCCATATCCCTTTGCAGCCTCTTCGCATCCTCTTCACGGCTTAATTTCTTAACTAACTTTGGATCATCAGCAAACTTGGACACATTAAATTCATTCCCCTCAACTAAGTCATTGATTTAGATTGTAAATAGCTAAGGCCCAAGTACTGATACTTGCGGTACCCGACTATAGTTACAGTCTACCAACCCGAAAGAGACCCAGTTTATTCCTACTGTCTGTTCTCTTCTGTTAACCAATCCTCATCCACGTTGATATATTACCCCCCCAACCCATGAGCCCTAATTTTATGTAATAACCTCTTGTGTGGTATTGAATGCTTTCCGGAAATCCAAATACAGTGCATCAACTGGTTTCCCTTTTATCTACTCTGCTAATAACTCGAAATAGTGCCTTGGGATGATTTACATCTGCCTGGGAGAATAGACAGGGCCTTGGTTAATGTCTCATCTAAAAGGCAGCATTTCTGACAGTGCAGCACTTCCTCAGTACTGCACTGGAGTGTCAGCCTAGATTTTTGTGCTCTGTTTCTGGAATGGAGCTTGAACCCACAACCTTCTGACTCAGGTGAGTGTGTTACCAGCTGAGCCATGACTGATACGCTGAGTGAGCAGAGTTGGTTGGAATTGTGTAAAATCAGTTCTTGGAAAGGGCCAACTGTCCTCCCCTTTTAGACACGTGCCGATTTTAGCATATTTCTAAAACAATCTTCAAAGAAAGTTATTCCCATAAATTGCTGCTTACAGTAATTCCAAATCAACAGACCTACATTGCCCTGCATTGAGTCCTGGTTAAATGATGATCGGGTGTCAGCGCAGAACGCCTGATTCTGTAATGCTTTATACTGACGGCAGGAGCACATGGTGTGTTCCTGCTGAGAATCATGACAAATGACTCATCTGCTGCTCTTAGTATCCTTAGAAGTCGTCTGTGTTTTGCACTGGTCTTGCCCGGATCCATTCTTATCTATCCAGTTGTAGCCAGATGCTCCTGCACCATTAACCTCTGGTGACTCTCAAGGATCTATCCTTGGACCCCTCCTATTTCTGATTCACATGCTGCCCCTTTTCGACACAATCTGAAAGCACAGCATAGGTTTCCATCTGTAAGCTGATGACATCCAGCTCTATCTCACCACTACCTTTCTCGGTCCCTCTGCAGTCTCTACATTACCAGATTGCTTATCTGGCGTCCAGTACTGGATGAGCAGAAATTGCCTCCAATTAAATATTGGGAAGACTGAAGCCATTTTTTTTTGTCCTCACCACAGATTCTGTTCCCCAGCCACCCTGGCAACTGTCCTGAGGCTGAACCAGACTGTTTTCAACCTTGGTGTCACATCTGACTGCAAGATGAGCTTTCGACCATATATCTGCGCTATCACTAAGACTGCCCACTTCCACCTCCGTATTGTCGCCTGACTGCCTCAGCTCATCTGTTCCTAAACCCTCAACCATGCTTTTGTTACCTCTAGACTTGACTATTTTAACGCAACCCAGACGATCTCAGATTTGATCCACCGTAACCTTGAGGTCATCCAAAAACTCTGCTGTCTTTGTCCTTACTTGCAAGTTTGCCTATCACCATTGTGTTTGCTGACCTACATTGAGTCCTGGTTGAGCAGCATCTTAATTTTAAAATTCTCATCCTTGTTTTCAATTCCTTCATAGCCTCGCCCCTCTCTGACTCTGTAATCTACTCCTGCCCCACAACCCTCCGAGATATCTACATTCCTCCAATTTTGTTCTCTTGAGTATCCCGATTTTAATCACTCCATCATTGGTGGCTGCGCCTTCAGCTGCCTCGGTCCTAAGCGTTGGAATTCCCTCCTCAAATCTTTGTTTTTTTATCTCTCTTTCCTCCTTAAGACATTTCTTAGAACTTTCTTCTTTGACCACGCCTTTTGTCGTCAGTCCTAAGAACGTGTTATCTGGCTCAGTGTCATATTTAGTTTAATAATGCCCCTTGAAGCACATTGAGATGTTTTAATTCGTTAAAGGCACTATATAAATACAAGTTTTTGTTGTTGTAGCTGGGGAGGGTTTTAACTAAAGACCGCAATTGTTGACAACGTGATCGGTAGGTGGCGCTGTTTTGGCACATGCGCAAATACAGCATGTGCCACGAAAACGTCACAGCTTGCGACTGTAGCAGCTGCCAGGACTAAAGATGGCGCTGCTCAAAGAATCACAGAGATGAAACCTAACAAACACGTGGCAGAATACAATGGCCGGAGTGAGAGAGTGGAGCGGGCCGAGGAGAGCAGCGCGGGGGCCGGGGAGAGCAGCGTGGGGAGACCAGCGGTAGCGGTGCCGGGGGGGGGGAGGGAGAGAAAGTGGGGGGGAGAGAAAGGGGGGGAGAGCAAGAGGGGGAGAGGGGGGGCGAAAGAGGGAGAGGGAGGGGGGAGAAAGAGGGAGAGGGAGGGGGGAGAAAGAGGGAGAGGGAGGGGGTGGAGGGAGGGGGAGAGGAAGAGGGAGAGGGAGGGGGAAGGAGGGAGGGGTAAAGAAGGGGGGAGGGGGAGAGCTGGGGGAGAGCGGGGGAAGGGGGAGAGGGAGGAAGGGGAGAGAGTGGGGGGGAGCAGCGGAACGGAAGAGGACTGCCTTTTTCTGTGCATGCGCCATAAACACAACAGCAAAAGACTTACTGGCCAGTCCCTGGACCCGGTGACACCAAGGTGTTCGCACGCTCGCTCCCCGCGGCTCTCTACGGCCTCTCGCTTCCGGCCCTCTCCATTCAGCCGTTCCCTCCAGCTGCGGATGCCCAATCCAGTTGCTTTCTCCCCTACCCAGTTGCTTTCTCTACTTCTCCACAGTACTTCAGGCATTGCAACTGTCTGGTCCCTGCATTTTGCATGCTCCCTCTCCCCACCCCTCCCCGCTCTCCCCACCCCTCCCCCTCTTCACCCACCTCTCCCTCCCCCTCTTCACCCACCCCTCCCTCCCTCTCTTCACCCACCCCCCCTCTACCATAGTTGAATATCTGAAGTGCAGTTGCAAAGTCGGGGAAATAGCATGCAAAACAAAACCTCAACAATTCTGGGTTTAATTATTGAAAAGTTTTATTAAGTTCATTAAGTATCCGAGGAACTGCTGTGCATGGATACATGAGTGCTGTGTCCAGCATTCCCGTTAGACAGACAGGCCGAGTCTCTGCTATGCACAGCTAAAGAGATTGTTCCTGGAGAGCCTTGTGGTGAATGAACGCTTGGCTCTCTATTCCACTACTGTATTGTCCATGTGAAGAAGGCAAAGTCACAAGAGTCTGAGCTCAGTCTATTCTTGGTGAATGTTCCCCAAGCGCATCCCAATGTGCATTCCCAATTTATCCATAAATGCAATGTTCCTTTCCACATCGTGATGAGCTCCGCAGCATGATCCAGTTGCCTTCGTTGCTTGAATGCTGACCGTAAGTCTCGAGGATTGTTTTCTCGACGGCATGTTTTACATGAAAAGAAGAAAAGCAAATCAGAGTCAGAGCTTGCCTCCCTCCATCCACTGAAATTACTGTTGCGCACACCTTTTTAAGTTCTGCAGTGAAGGCACCAATTGATAACGTCGCCAATGAAGCACTTATTACCCACCTCAGATGCAGGAATCATCACATCCTTGCGTCATCTCCTGCACTGCCTCCTTTGCTGGAATGCCGTCCTTAAGTGTCAAGGATTGTTTTCTCAAGGGCACATTTTACATGAAAGGAAATAATGAAAGAACATCAGTGTCAGAGCTTCCCTCCCTCCAATGAAATTACTGTTGCGCATGCTTTATGCTCTGCAGTATAGGCCAATGAATCACTTAGTACCCACCTCAGCTGTAGGAGTCAGGATGATGTAACTGCCCCTATCTCGTGATGGTTCAATGCTGCTCTCAGGGAAAACATGAATGATGTGAGGGTGCTGGAAAAAGAAGCACATTTCTTTTGGACTATGAACATAAAGCAGGCCATTTAGCCCAGCTGTTCCCTGCTAGTGGTTATGCTACTTGTGCGTCTTCCCATCCATTCCCATTTAATCCTGCCTACTACTATCAGCATCATCTTCCATTTCTTTCACTCTTATCTACCTTTGCCTTAAAGCAACACTGAGGATGGAGAATGGTGTAGCTGCACTCCCACCTCACCAGTTGTGTACGCAGCAAGAGCATTCACATTTGTGCTACCACTGGACACGGCATGCTTGTTTCTTTTAGTGCTCAATCTCTTCTTGCTGAATGTTCCCCAAGTGCTTGACCCCTTTGGACGCCTTCTCTGCTTGACAGGCAGCAGCTGGCAATTGCGGAGTCTCACAAGGCTCTGCATGGTTGTTTCAAGGGCAGATGGGGAAACATGTGGCTGTGTGTCCACGTGCACTGCTCGGATGGGTGCAGGAACAGGTGGCTGTGTGTCCATGTGCACTGCTTGGATGGGTGCAGGAACAGGTGACTGTGTAACTGAACAGCAAGGAGAGGGTACCGCAGGTGGGGGAAGTGGAGCTTTGAACAGGCAGGCGTATGTATGGTCCATCAGATCATTAGGCCAGGGGGTGAAACGCTCAGGATCCATGGATTGTGGCACGCGACTGATGTCCAGCGCATGGCCACCTCCATCCGAAGGTGCTACCGGGCAATTGTTGGGCAAATTAATTGGCTCCATCTCATCAGCCAGTCCCTGTGTTTATGGCGCATGCACAGAAAAAGGCACTCCCCTTCCACTCCGCTGCTCCCCCCTCCCCCCGACCTCCCTTCCCCCTCCCTCCCGACCTCCCTCCCTTCCCCCCGTCCCTCCCTCCCTCCCTCCTTTCCCCCTCCCTTCCCTCCTTTCCCCCCTCCCTTCCCTCCCTTCCCCCCTCCCTTCCCTCCCTTCCCTCCCTTCCCTCCCTTCCCCCCCTCCCTTCCCTCCCTTCCCCCCCTCCCTTCCCTCCCTTCCCCCCCTCCCTTCCCTCCCCCCTCCCTTTCCCCCTCCTTCCCTCCCTTGAAATGTTTTCAGACCAACTTAACAACAGGGACTGGAGCACATGCGGTGCCCCAGACAATGTAAATATTTTCAGAGCAACTTACCTTGGAACAATCTCCTCTGTCTAATAAAAATGAAGCAAATGTCCAAAATGACTAAATAATTGAGATAAAATGCCCGACGAAACCTCTCCTCCTTCCATTTTCAAAAACCCGCGCCGAAGCTTTCGGAAGATTGACGCACATGCGCACACGGGCTCCGGCCATCTGCGCATGCGCTACGGTCCGGCTTGCCAGGACCAGTTTGCGCATGCGCGGAGGCCAACCTGGCGTGTTCCCCAAGGATGACATTACGCGATGACGTCATCTGCGCATGCGCAAACTGGTCCTGGCAATCCGGACCGCAGCGCATGCGCAGAGGGCCTGAGACCGTGTGCGCACCGCGGCGCATCCTGATGACGTAGCGTTGTCATCAGTCACTTTGTTAACTAAATTGGAAGGGGGATGGGCACCTGCATACAGAAGTAGATAAGAGAAACAAGGTGCATACAGGAGTGAGTATCGGATAGTTTTCGAGAAGGAAGGAGTAGCAATTTAGATAGGCGTGGCAGGGTCTGAAGTTCTGTTAATGGATGATAAATACCTGGTATATCAAGATAATAGGGTGAACAGGTGTTGGGTGTCAATTAGTTACTTGTATTAACCTGAAATAATCAAGAGTGCCAAGCCTGCTATACTCTCAGCACTACATGAACTGCTATGCCTGTGCTGGGACGAGGGAGCAGTACCCCAGGACATGCGCGATGCCAACATCATCACCCTCTATAAAAACAAAGGTGACCGCGGTGACTGCAACAACTACCGTGGAATCTCCCTGCTCAGCATAGTGGGGAAAGTCTTTGCTCGAGTCGCTCTGAACAGGCTCCAGAAGCTGGCCGAGCGCGTCTACCCTGAGGCACAGTGTGGCTTTCGTGCAGAGAGATCGACTATTGACATGCTGTTCTCCCTTCGTCAGATACAGGAGAAATGCCGTGAACAACAGATGCCCCTCTACATTGCTTTCATTGATCTCACCAAAGCCTTTGACCTCGTCAGCAGACGTGGTCTCTTCAGACTACTAGAAAAGATCGGATGTCCACCAAAGCTACTAAGTATCATCACCTCATTCCATGACAATATGAAAGGCACAATTCAACATGGTGGCTCCTCATCAGAGCCCTTTCCTATCCTGAGTGGTGTGAAACAGGGCTGTGTTCTCGCACCCACACTTTTTGGGATTTTCTTCTCCCTGCTGCTTTCACATGCGTTCAAATCCTCTGAAGAAGGAATTTTCCTCCACACAAGATCAGGGGGCAGGTTGTTCAACCTTGCCCGTCTAAGAGCGAAGTCCAAAGTACGGAAAGTCCTCATCAGAGAACTCCTCTTTGCTGACGATGCTGCTTTAACATCTCACACTGAAGAATGCCTGCAGAGTCTCATCGACAGGTTTGCGTCTGCCTGCAATGAATTTGGCCTAACCATCAGCCTCAAGAAAACGAACATCATGGGGCAGGATGTCAGAAATGCTCCATCCATCAATATTGGCGACCACGCTCTGGAAGTGGTTCAAGAGTTCACCTACCTAGGCTCAACTATCACAAGTAACCTGTCTCTAGATGCAGAAATCAACAAGCGCATGGGCAAGGCTTCCACTGCTATGTTCAGACTGGCCAAGAGAGTGTGGGAAAATGGCGCACTGACACGGAACACAAAAGTCCGAGTGTATCAGGCCTGTGTCCTCAGCACCTTGCTCTACGGCAGCGAGGCCTGGACAACGTATGCCAGCCAAGAGCGACGTCTCAATTCATTCCATCTTCGCTGCCTTCGGAGAATACTTGGCATCAGGTGGCAGGACTATATCTCCAACACAGAAGTCCTTGAAGCGGCCAACATCCCCAGCTTATACACACTACTGAGTCAGCGGCGCTTGAGATGGCTTGGCCATGTGAGCCGCATGGAAGATGGCAGGATCCCCAAAGACACATTGTACAGCGAGCTCGCCACTGGTATCAGACCCACCGGCCGTCCATGTCTCCGTTATAAAGACGTCTGCAAACGCGACATGAAATCGTGTGACATTGATCACAAGTCGTGGGAGTCAGTTGCCAGCATTCGCCAGAGCTGGCGGGCAGCCATAAAGACAGGGCTAAATTGTGGCGAGTCGAAGAGACTTAGTAGTTGGCAGGAAAAAAGACAGAGGCGCAAGGGGAGAGCCAACTGTGCAACAGCCCCAACAAACAAATTTCTCTGCAGCACCTGTGGAAGAGCCTGTTACTCCAGAATTGGCCTTTATAGCCACTCCAGGCGCTGCTTCACAAACCACTGACCACCTCCAGGCGCGTATCCATTGTCTCTCGAGATAAGGAGGCCCAAAAGAATTCAAGTGTGTATCTATAAAGTAGAGCCAGCCAGCACTGGCTGTGGCTGTTATGAGTGCAGAAGCTCTGTGACAAGCAACTAACAATCTCCACCAAAGCATCCTTGTCTCAACGTCTTCTTCATACACAGGCTTGGAAGTCTCTCTAACATTGGGAGCAGAGGATGGTTGCCTGAAAGTGAAAATTGGAGGCTAAGATTTGTTTTCAGACAGGAGATTAGAATTGGAATAAAAACAAGAAATGCTGGAAATACTCAGCAGGTCTGGCAGCATCTGTGAAGAGAGAAGCAGAGTTCACGTTTCAGGTCAGTGGCCCTTCTTCAGAACTAGAAAATATTAGAAATGTAAAAGGTTATAAGCAAGTAAAACGGGGGTGGGGCAAGAGGTAACAAAGGAGAAGGTGTAAATAGGACAAGGTCACAGAATAACTGACCAGAAGGTCGTGGAGCAAAGGCAAACAATATGTTAATGGTGTGTTGAAAGACAAAGCATTAGTACAGATAGGGTGTTAATGGACCATGTAAAGGTGAGAGAAGGGTGGAAATTAGAAGCAAAGTTGATAAAGTTTTCCAGTTCGGGGCGGGAGCAGGAAACGGTTGCTGATACAGTCATTAATGTACCGGAAAAAGAGTTGGGGGAGGGGGCCTGAGTAGGACTGGAACAAGGAATGTTCGACATATCCCACAAAAAAGAGAGGCATAACTAGGACCCATGCGGGTACCCATTGCAACACGTTTTACTTGAAGGAAGTGAGTGGAGTTGAAGGAGAAGTTGTTCAATGTGAGAACGAATTCAGCCAGGCGGAGGAGGCTGGTGGTGGATGGGGACTGGTTGGGCCTCTGTTCAAGGAAGAAGTAGAGAGCCCTCAAACCATCCTGGTGGGGGATGGAGTTGTAGAGAGATTGGACTTCCATAGTGAAGAGGAGGCGGTTGGGGCCAGGAAACTGGAAATTATCAAAATTTCCACCCTTCTCTCACCTTTACATGGTCCATCTCCGACACTTCCCTTCCCTTCCTCGACTTCTCTGTCTCCATCTCTGGAGATAGGCTGTCTACTAATATCCATTATAAGTCCACTGACTCCCACAGCTACCTCGACTACACTTCTTCACACCCTGCCTCCTGTAAGGACTCCATTCCATTCTCCCAGGTTCTCCGTCTCCGACGCATCTGCTCTGATGATGCTACCTTCCATGACAGCGCTTCTGATATGTCTTCCTTTTTCCTCAACCGAGGATTCCATCCCACTGTGGTTGACAGGGCCCTCAACCATGTCCGGCCCATTTCCCGCACCTCTACCCTCACCCTTTCCCCTTCCTCCCAGAACCGTGAGAGGGTTCCCCTTGTCCTCACTTTCCACCCCATCAGCCTCCATATCCAAAGGATCATCCTCCGCCACCTCCAGCGTGATGCCACTACCAAACACATCTTCCCCTCCCTTTCCCTGTCAGAATTCCGAAGGGATCGTTCCCTCCGTGACAGTGGCGCAGTGGTTAGCACCGCAGCCTCACAGCTCCAGCGACCCGGGTTCAATTCTGGGTACTGCCTGTGTGGAGTTTGCAAATTCTCCCTGTCGGGTGCTCCGGTTTCCTCCCACAGCCAAAGACTTGCAGGTTGATAGGTAAATTGGCCATTGTAAATTGCCCCTAGTATCGGTTGGGGGAATATAGGGGATGTGGTAAGAATATGGGATTAGTGTAGGATTAGTATAGATGGGTGGTTGATGGTCGGCAGAGACTCTGTGGACCGAAGGGCCTGTTTCAATCAGTTACTAGGGGACATAGGTTTAAGGTGAGAGGGGCAATGTTTAGAGGGGATGTGCGAGGCAAGTTCTTTACACAGAGGGTGGTGAGTGCCTGGAACTTGTTGCCAGGGGAGGTGGTGGAAGCAGGTACCTTAGAGACTTTTAAGAGGCATCTTGACAAATACATGAATAGGATGGGAATAGAAGGATACGGACCCCGGAAGTGCAGAAGGTTTTAGTTTAGGCAGGCATAAAGATCGGCGCAGGCTTGGAGGGCCGAATGGCCTGTTCCTGTGCTTTACTGTTCTTTGTTCTTTGTGACACCCTGGTCCACTCCTCCATTACCCCCACCACCTTGTCCCCTTCCCATGGCACCTTCTCCTGGAATTGCAGGGGAGATAATGCCTGCCCATTTACCTCTTCTCTCCTCACTATCCCAGGCCCCAAACACTCCTTTCAGGTGAAGTAGCGATTTCCTTGTACTACTTTCAATGTAGTAAACTGTACTCGCTGCTCACAATGTGGTCTCCTCTACATTGGGAGACCAAATGCAGACTGGGTGACCGCTTTGTGGAACACTTCCGCTCAGTCCGCAAGCAGGACCCTGAGCTTCCGGTTGCTGCCCATTTCAACACTCCCCCCCCCTGCTCTCATTCTCACGTCTTGTCCTGGGATTGCTGCAGTGTTCCAGTGAACATCAACGCAAGCTTGAGGAACAGCATCTCATTTACCGATAAGGCACACTACAGCCTGCCGGACTGAACATTGAGTTCAATAATTTCAGAGCATGATGGGCCCCCATTTTACTTTTATTTTCAGTTATTTTTTTCTTTTTCCTTTTTATATATTTTTTTGTGTTTATTTTATTTTATTTCATCTTAGTTTGTTGTTTGCTTACCCACTGTTTTTTTTCATGTTTTTACTTGCAGCTGTTCAATTTTCAGTCCATTAACACCCTATCTGTATTAATGCTTTGTCTTTCAACACACCATATTTTAACATATTGTTTGCCTTTGCTCCACGACCTTCTGGTCAGTTATTCTGTGACCTTGTCCTATTTACACCTTCTCCTTTGTTATCTCTTGCCCCACTCCCGTTTTACTTGCTTATAACCTTTTACATTTCTAATATTTTCTAGTTCTGAAGAAGGGCCACTGACCTGAAACGTGAACTCTGCTTCTCTCTTCACAGATGCTGCCAGACCTGCTGAGTATTTCCAGCATTTCTTGTTTTTATTTCAGATTTCCAGCATCTGCAGTATTTTGCTTTTAGATTAGAATTGGAGGTTTTGAAAAGACTGTATTTGGAGTTTTTTTTGAAGAAAGATGACTGAAACCAGGTGTACGGTGTCAGGATGTGATTTTCCACCACTCTTTTGTGAAGCCGAACCTTACGATCAGTGGAAGAATGAAGTTGATCTATGGGCACGGCTGACGTCTTTACCAAAAAGGAAGCAAGGAATAGCTCTTGCATTTTCACTTCCCGCCAGAAACAAGATCAGGGGCTAAGTGTTCTCGGAGCTAGAGGCTTATCTTTTGGACAATGAGGAAGGTTTGGACAATCTCTTGAAATTTATGGATAAAATTTATATGAAAGATGACTTATTGAGTGCCTATGAGGCATGGTCGGACTTTGATAAGTTTAGAAGCATGGGTGGTCCTTCCATAGAAGAATATATTATGGAGTTTAACCGACTATATGCAAGGTTGCAGCGATTCTGCTTGAAAATTCCTAGATCAGTACTTGCCTCCAAATTGTTGGATTGTGCTAGGGTTTCTAACATGGATAGGCTCTTGGTATTACCTAGAGTTAGGTTCAGAGAAAAAGATACGCTGTTTGATCAGATGTCTGACACCCTAAAAAGTTTTTTGGGAAAACATTCCTTTCCGATCGCTTTCATGGCACAGATGGACTCTTCAGTGGTGACACCGAAGGTGGAGGATACAATGCTCGCAGCATTTTGTGGCCGTTCAAGTATGGGTCCCAAACGTCAGTACGAAAGGAAAGACACACACAAAACGAATGAGCATAGAGACACTTTTGGCAGCTATAACAGACGTCAGGAATTGGGCAGTTATGGCAGAAGGATGAACGCCAGGAATAACCAAGGGATGGTCAACAGGGTTTCCAATGTGACTCATAGAGTTATACAGGACAGAAACAGACCCTTCAGCCCATCGTGTCTGTGCCAGCCTTCAAGCACGTAACTAATCTAATCTCATTTTCCAGCACTTGGCCTGTAGCCTTGTATGCTAAAGCGTTTCAAGTGCTCATCTAAAAACCTCTTAAATGTAGTGAAGGTTCCTGCCTCTACCACCTCTTCAGGCAGTGCGTTCCAGATTCTAACCACCCTCTGAGTGAAATTTTTTTCCCTCAAAACCCCTCTAAACCTCCTGCCCCCTGGTTATTGACCCTGCTAAGGGAAAATGTCTCTTCCTATCAATGCCCGTCATAATTTCGTACACCTCAATCATGTCCCCCTTCAGCCTTCTCTACTCTAAGGAAAACAACCTTAGCCTTTCAGTCTCTCTTCATAGTTGAAAGGCTACAGCCCATCCTGGTGAATCTCCTCTGCACCCTCTCCAGTGCAATCACATCCTTCCTATAGTGTGGCACCCAGAACTGTACACAGTACTCCAGCTGTGGCCTAACTAGCATTTTATACAGCTCCATCATAACCTCCCTGCTCTTACATTCTATGCCTCGGCTAATAAAGACAAGTATCTCATATGCCTTCCTAACCACCTTATCTACCTGTGCTGCTGCCTTCAGTGATCTATGGGCAAGTATACCAAGGTCCTTCTGACCCTCTGTACTTCCTAGGGTCCTACCATCCATTGTATATTCCCTTGCCTTGTTGGTCCTCCCAAAATGCATCACCTCACACTTCTCAGCATTAAATTCCATTTGCCACTGCTCTCTGCACATTTTACCAGCCCATCTATATCGTCCTGTAATCTAAGGCTTTCCTCCTCACTATTTACGACACCACCAATTTTCGTGTCATCTGCGAACTTACTAATCATACCTCCTATATTCACATCTAAATCATTAATGTACACTACAAACAGCAAGGGTCCCAGCACCGATCCCTGCGGTACACCACTGGTCACAGGCTTCCACTCGCAAAAACAACTCTCGACCATTACCCTCTGCCTCCTGCTACTGAACCAATTTTGGATCCAAATTGCCCTGGATCCCATGGGCTCTTACCTTCTTAACCAAACTCCCATGCGGGACCTTATCAAATGCCTTATTGAAGTTCATGTAGACTACATCAACTGCTTTACCCTCATCTACACATCTAGTCACCACCTCGAAAAATTCAATCAAGTTAGTTAGACATGATCTCCCCCCACCCCCCCCCCCCCCCCCACACCCCCTAACAAAGCCATGCTGACTATCCCTGATTAATCCCTGCCTCTCCAAGTGGAGATTAATCCTGTCCCTCAGAATTTTTTCCAGTAGTTTCCCAACTGCTGATGTTAGACTCACCAGCCTGTAATTACCTGGTTTATCTCTGCTACCCTTCTTGAATAATGGTACCAAATTTGCTGTCCTCCAATCCTCTGGTGCCTCTCCTGTGGCCAGAGTGGATTTGAAAATTGGTGCAGCCCCTACCATCTCCTCCCTTGCCTCACGAAACAGCCTGGGATACATCTCATCTGGGCCTGGGGATTTATCCGCTTTTAAGCCTGCGAAAACAGCTCAAACATCCTCTCTTTCAATGTTAATATGTTCAAGTATATCATAATCCCCCTCCCTGATCTCAACACCTACATCATCCTCCATAGTGAACACAGATGAAAAGTAATCATTTAAAACCTCACCTATGTCCTCCAGCTCCACACACAGATTGCCACTTTGGTCCCAAATGGGCCCTACTCTTTCCCTGATTATCCTCTTGCCCTTAATATACTTATAAAATACCTTAGGATTTTCCTTTATCTTGCCCTCCAGTGTTTTTTCATGTCCCCTCTTCGCTCTCCTAATTACTTTTTTAAGTACCCCCCCACACTCTCTATACCCTTCTAGTGCTTCCGCTGTTTTCAGCACTCTGAATCTGCCATAAGCGTCCTTATTTTTTCCTGATCCAATCCTCTATATCCCTTAAATAAAAACAAAATACTGCGGATGCTGGAAATCTGAAATAAAAACAAGAAATGCTGGAACCACTCAGCAGGTCTGGCAGCATCTGTGGAAAGAGAAGCAGAGTTAACGTTTTGGGTCAGTTCCGAAGAAGGGTCACTGACCCGAAACGTTAACTCCGCTTCTCTTTCCACAGATGCTGCCAGACCTGCCGAGTGGTTCCAGCATTTCTTGTTTTTACCTCTATATCCATTGACATCCAGGGTTCCCTGGACTTAACGGGTACATGTTGGCTCTGAACTCTCACTATTTCCTTTTTGAATGACTCTCACTGGTCTGATGTAGACTTTCCTACAAGTAGCTGCTCCCAGTCCACTTTGGCCAGATCCTGTTTTATCATATTGATATTGGCCTTCCCCCAATTCAGTATCTTTATTTCCGGTCCATCTTTGTCCTTTTCCATAACTACCTTAAATCTTACAGTTATGGTCACTATCCCCCAAAATGCTGCCCCACTGACACCACTGCCACTTCTCCAGCTTCATTCCCTAGGATTAGGTCCAGTACTGCCCCTTCTCTTGTAGGACTTTCTACTTACTGGCTCAAAAAGCTCTCCTGTATGCATTTTCAGAATTAAGCCCCCTTTAAGCCTTTTGCACTAAGACTATCCCAGTTGATATTGGGGAAGTTGAAATCTCCTACTATTACCCTATTATTTTTACACCTCTCTGAGATTTGCCGACATATTTGCTCCTCTATCTCTCCCTGACTGTTGGGAGGCCTGTAGTACACTCCCAGCCAAGTGATTGCCCCTTTTTGTTTTTAACTTCTACCCATATGGCCTCATTTGAGGAACCTTCTAAGATATCATCCCAGCTTACTGCAGTAATTGACTCCTTGATCAACAGCGCAATGCCACCTCCTCTTTTACCCTCTCACCGGTCTTGCCTGAAGATTCTATACCCTGAAATATTGAGCTGCCAGTCCTGCCCCTCCCTCATCCATGTCTCTGTGATAGCAATAATATCATAATCCCATGTGCTAATCATCGCCCTCAATTCATCTGCTTTCCTCGTAAGATTCCTTGCATTAAAATAGATGCAATCCAACCTAGCATTTTTCACTTGTACCTTAGTCAAAGTATCACTATTGTTGAAAAAGGAATAACAGGACTTTTGAGATGACACATAACATGGAAGGTTCAAAAGGTGAGGATGATGCTACTGATCAATCAGAAGGAATTGTACTGGTCACAAGAAGCTTCAGTCTGGTAATGACTGTCCTAGTGCCAGATTTGTTCAATTGCGTGGTACAAGACAGTGGGTGTATGTCCACAGTATGTGGAGTGGACTGGTTAAGGTGTTAAATGGATTCTTTAAGTGAAGAAGACTGAAATAAGGTCAAAGAATACGACAGTTCTACCTGTTTTAGTTTTGGGGACAACAACATGTTAGAAATCACTCAAAAGAGTGGTAATTCCATGTAAAATAGCAGGGGTAAACCATTTTATTAGTACGGATGTAGTATCCAGTGTTATTAAGTAAACTATCTATGAAAAAGGCTTGGATGAAATTTGATGTGGAACATGATAGTTTTGCGGTTTACACAGTTGGGACATTATTGTATTCCTTCAACGAGACCTAACATCTCTAAGCAGGATGTTAAAGAAGTATTAATGGCATTGGAGGTAGGGATTTAAAGGAGCAAAGACATATTATTTCAAAACTACATCGACAGTTTGCACATCCATCTTGTTCAAAGGTTGAAGATTCTGTTATAAGATGTAGGGGTAATAGGTGATGATTACACTAAACTTATCGAAGATAACAGTGTAAAATGTGATATCTGTAAAAAAGACGATACAGGAGGATGCCATCGTGACCCATAGGGAGTCTCCCATTAGCAAGGGATTTTAATGACACTGTAGCGATGGACTTGAAGATATGGGATAAAGTCAAAAACATTTTTCTTCTACACTTTATAGACGTAGCGACTAGATACAGTCTGTTGACGGTAATTTAGAGCAAAGACAAAAAAGTAATAGTGAACAAGATAATGGAAAGGTGGATCGGAACGGGACTGGGAGCACCAGCTAGGTTTCTAACTGACAATGGAGGAGAATTTGCCAAGATGAGTTCAGGAGTATGGGTGAAAGTATGAATATTGTAGCAATACATACGGCAGCAGAAAGTCCTTTTAGTAATGGGATTTGTGACAGAAATCATGCCATGATTGATGAAATGATTTGAAAAATTTTAGCTGTCCAGCCAAATTATAAATTGATGACTGCTCTGGCTTGGGCAGTACATGCGAGAAACACACTTCAGATGGTTGGGGGCTACAGCCCATATCAATTAGTTTATGGCAGGAATCCGAAAATACCTTTGGTAATGGGGGATCATCCCCCGACTTCAGAGGGGACTACAATTAGTTCAATTTTTGCGGAACATTTGAATGCCATGCATGCAGGGAGAAGAGCATTTATTAAGGCAGAGGTTTCAGAAAAAAATCAGGAGAGCTTTGAGGTATCGGATCATGCCATCAGCAAAGAATGTTGATACCGGGATATGGTGTCTTATAAATGAGAAGGACAGAAAGAATAGAGAGACCCAGGAAAAGTTAAAAGCACTGATGGCAAAACGGTGATTTTGCAACATGGCAACCAAACCGTTAGAGGACGTTCCTCGACGCTTATTGATGCTAATTATACATTGACAGAATCTGAATGAATGATGGATACTGATGATGCAGCATGTACTTTGCTTGCACATACGTCAGACCTTTGCGAGCAACAGATTGTGGCAGATAATGGGCTGACTGAGAGTGGACCAAGTGATAGTGAAGATCCATATAAGGCCATTTATCCTAAAGGTCAATTACCGAAAGTTGGGACTAGAATGACATACATGTCAGAGGGACTAGTGAATGGAGAGAAGCCACCATTATAGGAAGGGCAGGAAAGGACACAGAGAAATACAAACATTGGCTGAATATGCAACACAAGGGTTAGGATATCAGACCTATAGATTGGCAGAAGGAAGTGAAAATGTGGAACGCCAGAAAACGTAATGTAAGTTCAGACCGTGGACCTGGAGATGATCATCGTCCAAGGAAAACGTCACAAACTTGTGAAAGGAAGTCTGATTGTAGGAGGGATAGGTCGAGTAGTAGCAGTCCAGAAAGGGATAGGAAATCTAGTAGGGGACGTGGTTTCACAAGAGCAAGCACCAGAGAGCAGGTGAGGAGTACCACAAGAAGTAGGAACCCTTACGATAGAGAAGCTCTAGTGGTTACTAACAAGTTAGAAGGTAAATTGATAAAGGATGCCAAGCAAAAAGTGCTTGACAGTTGGATAGAGTTTGGCGTTTTCATGGAGGTGTCAGATAGAGGACAACCAGCATTGTCCCTTGGATGGATCTGCACAGAGAAAGTACTTCCCGATGGTATGTGTTAAGTGAAGGCCAGATTTGTAGCTTGGGGGTTTGAGGAACTACGAGGTGGCCAAGAAGTTAGAGTGGACTCCCCAACAACTGGAAAAGCAAGTTCGAGGATTTTCCTAGCCCTTTTAGTGACACGCTCATGGGAATGCAAGTCTATTGACATCAAAGCAGCATTTCTGCAAGGGGAGAAATTTCAAAGGGAAGTATTTTGAAAGCCACCAAAAGAAGCTGAAGATATAGAGGGGAAATTATGGAAGCTAAACAATTGTGTTTATGGGCTAACTGATGCATCCAGTGTGTGGTTAGTTTTCAGTTAAGTCTGTCCTACTAAAAGCTGGTTGCATTCAACTAAAAGTGAATCCGGCAAGTTTAATTGGTCCTCTGAAGAAAAGCTAGCAGGCATTTTTGTGATGCACGTGGACGATTTTCTGTGGGGAGGATCTGAGGCATTTGAGAAACTTGTGGTAGATAAAGTTCTGCAGGAATTTAAAATTGGAAGTCAGGCTTCCGGAGCTTTTAAATATATAGGGTTGAATATTGGGCAGAACAAGTTGGGGGTAACCCTAAATCAACAGTCTTACCTAGAGAATTTTAATAGGATCCCTATAAATCGGGCCAGATCCTCACAAAAGGAAGACTCTGCAACCAAGGAAGAAGTAGGCCAGTTAAGGAGCTTAATCAGGCAGTTGAACTGGTTGTGCACACAAACTAAGCCGGATTCTTGCTATGATGTATTATAATTGAACACCATGCTGAAACATGCTACTGTTGGGGAAGTGCTGAAAGCAAATAAGACATTGAAGAGATTGAGTTTTGACAAATGTACACTCAAGTTTCCAGCATTGGGTGACCCAGAAGAGATGAAATTAGTCATTTTTAGTGACACGTCACACACTAATCTTCCCGATGGTTATTCGAGCACATCAGGGTTCATTATATTTTTGGTGGGAAGAAATAATAAATGTCCATTAGCCTGGGAATTGAAGAAAATAAAGAGGATAGTTAAAAGTGCCTTAGCTGCTGAGACACTTGCACTGATGGAAGTGGTAGCTTTGGGGTATGTATTTATCGAGTATTTTAAAGGAACTATTATATAAGGGGCAGTCGGAGAAATGTTTTCCTATAGAATGCTACATAGATAACCACTCTCTCTGGGACAATGTCCATTCGACAAAAGGTGTCACAGAAAAGAGGTTGAGGATTGATCTCACGAGTACAAAAGAAATGTTGGAAAGAAAAGAAATTTCCAAAATAAAATGGGATGACGCAAGTCATCAGTTGTCGCATTGTTTTCTGAAGAGAGGTGCTTATTCGAAAAAATTGTTGATGTCCTCTAAGAGGGCCGTCTTGTGTTATGATAAGTTAGGAAAACGTGGAAATTTTTTTTAATGATTAGATCACTTTTTCTTTAAACAAGTTTTTTAAAGGGGGGAAATATACAGCATGTTAATGCTGCTGCTGTTGAAAGTTAATGATAAATAATGTAAAGAAAAATGTATCATTTTGTTTTTTATTTCTATTTCATATGTACATATGTTCGGGTCTGAAATAAAAGCAAAATACTGTAGATGCTGGAAGTCTGAAATAAAAACAAGAAATGCAGGAAATACTCAGCAGGTCTGGCAGCATCTGTGGAGAGAGAAGCAGAGTTAACGTTTCAGGTCAGTGACCCTTCATCAGAATTCAGAAGTTCTGATGAAGGGTCACTGACCTGAAACATTAACTCTGCTTCTCTCTCCACAGATGCTGCCAGACCTGCTGAGTATTTTCAGCATTTCTTGTTTTTATTATGTTAGGGTCTGCAGTTCTGTTAATGGATAATAAATACCTCGTAGATCAAGATAATAAGGTGAACAGGTGTTGGGTGTTAATTAGTTAATTGTATTCAAGTGTGTTGTTACGACCAGGTGAGAGGGGTCTAGGGGTTCCCTCTCAGCCTTTGCCTGGTTTGACCACAGCGGGGTTTAATTTTTAAAAACATTGTGTTTTAGCTCGCCCTTCGTGAATCCTTGTTCGCCGCTTTCCAATTGTAAGGCAAAGAAATCAATGCAGACAGGTTTTCTTAGATTTTAAATTAGAAAGGTAGAAGTTTATTAATCTTAAACTCTAATCTGGTTACTGATTACGAATAGGCGATGCGACCACGCTAGCATGCATACGTGATAGACACGCAGATAGAGACAGAAAAGTAGAAAAGAATAAAGGGGAAAAGTTTGAGGCAATAGATGGGTTTCTATTTTACTGTTCTTTGAGTTTGCTGTGAAGTCTCTGGTTGTCGGTCAGACTTGCAATTCGTTGGTGCCTGGTGCATGCTTCAACTTGTTTCAAGGTCGAAGTCTTTTCTTTCTTAAGGTTTACGTGTCATCCGTGGGTCCAGTGGCCTGGGAGAAAGAGAGAGAGAGAGAGACTTCCTTGCTCCAGCTTCAGTTTCAACTACCTTCTGCCTTTCTCTGTGGCACAATTCAAAAAACCTCAGGTTGCCCAGCAAGTTAGTCATGTGACTAGCTAGTTTGATCACTTCTGTTTGTGGAGTCTGCCATCTTAGCAGTCATCTCGGAATGTGAACATCCTCATATTCAAAGTCTGGTGATCACAGCCCATTTTGGGGTAAGCGGACCAGGGAATAGTCCTTTGTGTCTCCAAGCGCTGTCTGTTAGTATGCAAATGTTTTTCCAGCCAAGTGTCTGGTGTCCATTCCTCACTCCAGCAACAGTTTAAAATCAATGTTCATATGAAAAGATTAATATGCCTCATTCTTGGCAGATGGGGGTCTGGATGACAGTGTATGTAATAAGGAAGAACCAGCCAGCACTAGCTGTGGGTGTTGTTAGGAGTGCAGAAGTAAGCTCTGTGAGAAGCAATAAACATTCTCTACTTTTCATCTGTGTTCACTATGGAGAAGGACGATGTAGGTGTAGAGATCAGGGAGGAAGATTGTGATATAATTGAACATATTAGCATTGAAAGGGAGGAAGTATTTAGCTGTTTTAGTGGGCTTAAAAGTGGATAAATCCTAAATCCCCAGGCCCAGATGAGATGTATCCCAGGCTGTTATGTGAGGCAAGGGAGGAGATAGCAGGGGCTCTGACACAAATTTTCAAATCCCCTCTGGCCACAGGAGGTACCAGAGGATTGGAGGACAGCGAAATTGGTACCATTATTCAAGAAGGGTAGCAGGGATAAACTAGGTAATTTCAGGCTGGTGAGTCTAATATTAGTGGTTGGGAAACTATTGGAAAAAATTCTGAGGGACAGGATTAATCTCCACTTGGAGAGGCAGGGATTAATCAGGGATAGTCAGCATGGCTTTGTCAAGGGGAGATCGTGTCTAACTAACTTGATTGAATTTTTCGAGGCTGTGACTAGATGTGTAGATGGGGGTAAAGCAGTTGATGTAATCTACATGGACTTCAGTAAGGCTTTTGATAAGGTCCCGCATGGGAGATTAGTTAAGAAGGTAAGAGCCCATGGGATCCAGGGCAATTTGGCAATTTCGATCCAAAATTGGTTTAGTGGCAGGAGGCGGAGGGTGATGGTCGAGGGTTGTTTTTGCGAGTGGAAGCCTGTGACCAATGGTGTCCCGCAGGGATAGGTAGTGGGTTCCTTGCTGTTTGTAATGTACACTAATGATTTAGAACATTAGAACATTAGAACATTACAGCGCAGTACAGGCCCTTCGGCCCTCGATGTTGCGCCGATCATCTGACCTACACTATTCCATTTTCATCCATATGTCTATCCAATGACCACTTAAATGCCCTTAAAGTTGGCGAGTCTACTACTGTTGCAGGCAGGGCGTTCCACGCCCCTACTACTCTCTGCGTAAAGAAACTACCTCTGACATCTGTCCTATATCTTTCACCCCTCAACTTAAAGCTATGTCCCCTCGTGTTTGCCATCATCATCCGAGGAAAAAGACTCTCACTATCCACCCTATCTAACCCTCTGATTATCTTGTATGTCTCTATTAAGTCACCTCTCCTCCTCCTTCTATAGGAGGTATGATCAGTAAGTTCACAGATGACACGAAAATTGGTGGTGCCATAACTAGTAAGGAGGAAAGCCTTAGATTACAGGACGATATAGATGGACTGGTAAGATGGGTGGAGCAGTGGCAAATGGAATTTAATGCTGAGAAGTGTGAGGCGATGCATTTTGGGAGGACCAACAAGGCAAGGGAATATACAATGGATGGTAGGACCCTAGGAAGTACAGAGGGTCAGAAGGACCTTGGTGTACTTGTCCATAGATCACTGAAGGCAGCAGCATAGGTAGATAAGGTGGTTAGGAAGGCATATGGGATACCTGTCTTTATTAGCCGAGGCATAGAATGTAAGAGCAGGGAGGTTATGATGGAGCTGTGTAAAATACTAGTTAGGCCACAGCTGGAGTACTGTGTACAGTTCTGGGTGCCACACTATAGGAAGGATGTGATTGCACTGGAGACGGTGCAGAGGAGATTCACCAGGATGTTGCCTGGGCTGCAGCATTTCAACTATGAAGAGGGACTGAAAAGGCTAGGGTTGTTTTCATTAGAGCAGAGAAGGCTGAGGGGGGACATGACTGAGGTATAAAAAATTATGAGGGGCATTGATAGGTTAGATAGAAAGAGACTTTTTCCCTTAGCAGAAGGGTCAATAACCAGGGGGCATAGATTTAAGGTAAGGGGCAGGAGGTTTAGAGGGGATTTGAGGAAAAAGTTTTCACTCAGAGGGTGGTTGGAATCTGGAACGCACTGCCTGAAGAGGTGGTAGAGGCTGGAACCTTCACAACACTTAAGAAGTATTTAGATGAGCACTTGAAACGCTATAGCATACAAGGCTACAGGCCAAGTGCTGGAAAGTGGGATTAGAATAGTTAGGTGCTTGATGGCCGGCACAGACATGATGGGCTGAAGGGCCTGTTTCTGTGCTGTATATCTCTATGACATATAAAGCATCCTGGTCTCCGTGTCTGCTTCACAAACAGGCTTGGAAGTTTCTCTCACAAGGGGCAGACAAAGAGGAATGTAAGGATAGGTTTAAAATACAAGTATGCAAATGTACGAAGTGTGGTGAATCAGGTTTGTGAGCTACAAGCACAAATAGCACAGTGGTAATGTTACTGGACTAGTAATCCAGAGGACTGGACTAATGTTCCAGAGACATGAGTTCAAATCACTCCATGGCAGCTGGTGGAATTTAAAGTCAATTAATAAAAGTCTGGAATAAATTACAAGTCTCATTAATAATCATGACACTGCAGGATTGTCATAAAAACCCACCTGGTTCACTAATATCTTGCAGGGGAGGACTCGTCTGGTCTACATGCGACTCCAGATCTACGTCCATGTGGTTGACTCTTAACTACCCTCTAAAATGCCTAGCAAGCCACTCAGTTGTATCAAACCACTGCAGATAAAAGCGCCGCAGAGGTTCAAGGAGACATCTTACCACCACCTTCTCAAGGGCAATTACGGATAGGGGCAATAAATGCTGGCCTTGCCAGCAATGGAGATAGCGGAAGGGCTTGCCAAAATCTTGCAATCCTCCCTAGATATGAGGGAGGTAACAGAGGATTGGAAAGGTGCAAATGTGACACCCTTATTCAAGAAAGGGTGTAAGGACATTCCAGGTAACTACAGGCTGGTCAGTTTGACATGAGTGGGGGTAAGGTTTTAGAAACAACAATCAGGGAAAAAAATCAACAGGCACTTGGAGAGGTTTGAGTTAATTAAGGAGAGTGAGCACAGAATTGTAAAAGGCAGATCGTGCTTGACCAATCTAATTGAATTTTTAAATTCAGTAACATAGAAGGTGAATCCTAACCTGGTCTGGCCTACCTATGACCCCAGGCCCACAGCAATGTGGTTGACCCTGAAATTCCCTCGGAAATGGCCTCGCAAACCACTCAGTTGTATCAAACGGCTACAAAGTCTAAGAAGAGGAATGAAACCGGATGGACCACCTGGCATCGACCTAGGCACCGGTAATGACCATGACAGTATTGGTAGGAGTGACCACCACATAGCCCTTGTGGGGTCAACGTCCTGTTGTATGGCACTACCACTGTGCTAAGTGGGATAGATTTCAAACAGATCTAGCAACTCAAAGCTGGGCATGCATGTGGCGCTGTGGGCTATCATCAGCAACAGAATTGTATTCAACTACAATCTGTAACCTCATGGCCTGGCATATTACAGCTGTGAGGAGGGATGATATATTGGAAGGTTCATCAAATGAGGCCATATGGAGAAAGCTGAGGAACAAAAAAGGGGCAATCACACTGCTGGGAGTGTACTATAGACCCTCAAACAGTCAGAGGGAGATAGAAAAGCAGATATGCAGGCAAATCCCTGAGAAGTGCAAGAACAATATAGCAGTAATAGGGGGTTTTAACTACCCCAGTATTAACTGGGATAGTTTTAGTGTGCAAAGAATTGAAAAGCATGCGCAAATGCAGCATGTTCAACTAAAATGTCTCAGTCAGTGACGTTGAAGCAGCTGCCAGGACTAAAAATGGCCGGAGAGAGCGGGGGAGGGGTGCAGGAGGAGAATGGCCCACCTCCACCGCCACCATCTTCGGCTGCTCCCCCCCGTGTTCTTTCTTCCCCCACCACCACCCAATCCCCCTGCGCTATTTCTCTCCCCCCCCCCCCCCACGCGCTCTCCCCCCACGCGCTCTCCCCCCACGCGCTCTCCCCCCACGCGCTCTCCCCCCACGCGCTCTCCCCCCACGCGCTCTCCCCCCACGCGCTCTCCCCCCACGCGCTCTCCCCCCACGCGCTCTCCCCCCACGCGCTCTCCCCCCACGCGCTCTCCCCCCACGCGCTCTCCCCCCACGCGCTCTCCCCCCACGCGCTCTCCCCCCACGCGCTCTCCCCCCACGCGCTCTCCCCCCACGCGCTCTCCCCCCACGCGCTCTCCCCCCACGCGCTCTCCCCCCACGCGCTCTCCCCCCACGCGCTCTCCCCCCACGCGCTCTCCCCCCACGCGCTCTCCCCCCACGCGCTCTCCCCCCACGCGCTCTCCCCCCACGCGCTCTCCCCCCACGCGCTCTCCCCCCACGCGCTCTCCCCCCACGCGCTCTCCCCCCACGCGCTCTCCCCCCACGCGCTCTCCCCCCACGCGCTCTCCCCCCACGCGCTCTCCCCCCACGCGCTCTCCCCCCACGCGCTCTCCCCCCACGCGCTCTCCCCCCACGCGCTCTCCCCCCACGCGCTCTCCCCCCACGCGCTCTCCCCCCACGCGCTCTCCCCCCACGCGCTCTCCCCCCACGCGCTCTCCCCCCACGCGCTCTCCCCCCACGCGCTCTCCCCCCACGCGCTCTCCCCCCACGCGCTCTCCCCCCACGCGCTCTCCCCCCACGCGCTCTCCCCCCACGCGCTCTCCCCCCACGCGCTCTCCCCCCACGCGCTCTCCCCCCACGCGGTCTCCCCCCACGCGGTCTCCCCCCACGCGCTCTCCCCCCACGCGCTCTCCCCCCACGCGCTCTCCCCCCACGCGCTCTCCCCCCACGCGCTCTCCCCCCACGCGCTCTCCCCCCACGCGCTCTCCCCCCACGCGCTCTCCCCCCACGCGCTCTCCCCCCACGCGCTCTCCCCCCACGCGCTCTCCCCCCACGCGCTCTCCCCCCACGCGCTCTCCCCCCACGCGCTCTCCCCCCACGCGCTCTCCCCCCACGCGCTCTCCCCCCACGCGCTCTCCCCCCACGCGCTCTCCCCCCACGCGCTCTCCCCCCACGCGCTCTCCCCCCACGCGCTCTCCCCCCACGCGCTCTCCCCCCACGCGCTCTCCCCCCACGCGCTCTCCCCCCACGCGCTCTCCCCCCACGCGCTCTCCCCCCACGCGCTCTCCCCCCACGCGCTCTCCCCCCACGCGCTCTCCCCCCACGCGCTCTCCCCCCACGCGCTCTCCCCCCACGCGCTCTCCCCCCACGCGCTCTCCCCCCACGCGCTCTCCCCCCACGCGCTCTCCCCCCACGCGCTCTCCCCCCACGCGCTCTCCCCCCACGCGCTCTCCCCCCACGCGCTCTCCCCCCACGCGCTCTCCCCCCACGCGCTCTCCCCCCACGCGCTCTCCCCCCACGCGCTCTCCCCCCACGCGCTCTCCCCCCACGCGCTCTCCCCCCACGCGCTCTCCCCCCACGCGCTCTCCCCCCACGCGCTCTCCCCCCACGCGCTCTCCCCCCACGCGCTCTCCCCCCACGCGCTCTCCCCCCACGCGCTCTCCCCCCACGCGCTCTCCCCCCACGCGCTCTCCCCCCACGCGCTCTCCCCCCACGCGCTCTCCCCCCACGCGCTCTCCCCCCACGCGCTCTCCCCCCACGCGCTCTCCCCCCACGCGCTCTCCCCCCACGCGCTCTCCCCCCACGCGCTCTCCCCCCACGCGCTCTCCCCCCACGCGCTCTCCCCCCACGCGCTCTCCCCCCACGCGCTCTCCCCCCACGCGCTCTCCCCCCACGCGCTCTCCCCCCACGCGCTCTCCCCCCACGCGCTCTCCCCCCACGCGCTCTCCCCCCACGCGCTCTCCCCCCACGCGCTCTCCCCCCACGCGCTCTCCCCCCACGCGCTCTCCCCCACCGCGCTCCACCCCCACCGCGCTCCACCCCCACCGCGCCCCACCCCCACCGCGCCCCTCCCCCACCGCGCCCCTCCCCCACCGCGCCCCTCCCCCACCGCGCCCTCCCCCCACCGCGCCGTCTCCCCACCGCTCGCTCTCTTCCCCCCCCGCGCGCTCTCTTCCCCCCCCGCGCGCTCTCTTCCCCCCCCGCGCGCTCTCTTCCCCCCCGCGCGCTCTCTTCCCCCCCGCGCGCTCTCTTCCCCCCCCGCGCGCTCTCTTCCCCCCCCGCGCGCTCTCTTCCCCCCCCGCGCGCTCTCTTCCCCCCCCGCGCGCTCTCTTCCCCCCCCGCGCGCTCTCTTCCCCCCCCGCGCGCTCTCTTCCCCCCCCCGCGCGCTCTCTTCCCCCCCCCGCGCGCTCTCTTCCCCCCCCCGCGCGCTCTCTTCCCCCCCCCGCGCGCTCTCTTCCCCCCCCGCGCGCTCTCTTCCCCCCCCCGCGCGCTCTCTTCCCCCCCCCGCGCGCTCTCTTCCCCCCCCCGCGCGCTCTCTTCCCCCCCCCGCGCGCTCTCTTCCCCCCCCCGCGCGCTCTCTTCCCCCCCCCGCGCGCTCTCTTCCCCCCCCGCGCGCTCTCTTCCCCCCCCGCGCGCTCTCTTCCCCCCCCCGCGCGCTCTCTTCCCCCCCCCGCGCGCTCTCTTCCCCCCCCCGCGCGCTCTCTTCCCCCCCCCGCGCGCTCTCTTCCCCCCCCCGCGCGCTCTCTTCCCCCCCCCGCGCGCTCTCTTCCCCCCCCCGCGCGCTCTCTTCCCCCCCCCGCGCGCTCTCTTCCCCCCCCCGCGCGCTCTCTTCCCCCCCCCGCGCGCTCTCTTCCCCCCCCCGCGCGCTCTCTTCCCCCCCCCGCGCGCTCTCTTCCCCCCCCCGCGCGCTCTCCTCCCGCCCCCCTGCGCGCTCTCCTCCCCCCCCCCGCGCGCTCTCCTCCCCCCCCCCGCGCGCTCTCCTCCCCCCCCCGCGCGCTCTCTTCCCCCCCCGCGCTCTCTCTTCCCCTTCCCCCCACCCCCCCCGCGCGTATGAAAGAATATTGGCAAGCAAAATCAAGGTGAACCCAAAGATGTTTTATAAATACGTTATGAGCAAGAGAATAACTAAGGAAAGGGTAGGGTTCATAAAAGACCAAAAAGGTAGCCTATGTGTAGGGGCGGAAGGTGTTGGTATTGTTAATGAATACTTTGTGCCTGTCTTCACAAAAGAGGGGGATAATACAGATATTGTAGTTAATCAAGAGAGGTGTGAAGTATTGGATGTCATAAACATAGGGAGAGAAGAACTATTAATGGGATTAGCATCCTCCAAAGTTGATAAGTCACCAGGGCCGAATGAAATGTACCCAAGGCTGTTAAAAGAAGAAAGAGAGGAAATAGCAGAAGGTCTGACCATCATTTTCCAGTCCTCACTGGATACAGGTATAGTGCCAGAAGATTGGAGAACTGCTAACATTGTACCTCTGTTTAAAAAGGAAGCGAGGGATAGACCGAATAATTACAGGTCAGTCAATCTCACCTCAGTTGTGGGCAAATTATTGGATTTAATTCTGAGATAGGATAAACTGTCACTTCGAAAGGCATGGATTAATCAACAACAGTCAGCAGGGATTTATTTTTTTATTTTGCGCTACAGCACTGAAACAGGCCCTTCGGCCCACTGAGTCTGTGCCGACCATCAACCACCCATTTATACTAATCCTACACTAATCCCATATTCCTAACACATCCCCGGGTACCTGTCCCTCTATTCCCCTACACCTACCTATACTAGGGGCAATTTATAATGGCCAATTTACCTGTTAACCTGCAAGTCTTTTGGTGGTGGGAGGAAACCGGACCACCCGGCGAAAACCCATGCAGATACAGGGAGAACTTGCAAACTCCACACAGGCAGTACCCAGAATTGAACCCGGGTCGCTGGACCTGTGAGGCTGCAGTACTAACCACTGCGCCGCTGTTAAGGGGAGATCTTGTCTGACCAACTTGATAGAATTTTTTGAAGAAGTAACAAGGAAGATAGATGAGGGTAGTGCTGTTGATGTGGTGTACATAGATTTTAGAAAGGCTTTTACAAGGTACCACATGGCTGACTGGTTTTAAAAAATAAAATCCCATTGGATCCAGGAAAATGCAGCAAGGTGGGTACAAAATTGGCTCAGTGGCAGGAAACAAAGGGTAATTGTTGACAGCTGTTTTTGTGATTGGAGGGCTGTTTCCAGTGGTGTTCCACAGGGTGCAGTCCTGGGCCCCCTGCTTTTTGTGGTATATATGAACGATTTGGACGTAAATGTAGGGGGTATGATCAAGAAGTTTGCAGATGACGCAAAGATTGGCCACGTGGTAGATAGCGAGGAGGATAGCTGTAGGCTGCAGGAAGATATTGATGGTCTGGTCAGATTGGCGGAAAAGTGTCAAATGGAATTCAACCTGGAGAAGTGTGAGCTGATGCATTTGGGGAGGTCAAACAAGGTAAAGGAATACACGATTAGTGGGAAAATGAGAAGTGTAGAAGAAGTGAGGGACCTTGGAGTGAATGTCCGCAGATCCCTGAAGCTAGCAGGACAGGTGGATAAGGTGGTTAAGAAGGCAAATGGAATCCTTTCCTTTATTAACTGAGGTATTGAATATAAGAGCAGGGAGGTTATGCTGGAACTGTATAAATCATTGGTCAGGCCACAACTTGAGTACTGTGTGCAGTTCGGTCACCTCATTACAGAAAGAATGTAATTGCACTGGAGAGAGTAACCAGGAGATTTATGAGGATGTTCCTGGGACTGGAAAAATACAGCTATGAGGAAAGATTGAATAGGCTGGGGTTGTTCTCATTGGAACAGAGGAGGCTGAGGGGATATTTGATTGAAATGTACAACATTTTGAGGGGTTTGGATAGAGTGAAGGTGAAGGGCCTATTTACCTTAGCAGAGAGGTTAGTGACGAGGGGGCATTGATTTAAATTGCTTGGTAGAAAGATCCGAGGGGAGATGAGGAAACAATTTTTCACCTAGATGGTGGTGGGAGTCTGGAACTCACTGCCTCAACTCATTCAAAAGGAGTCTGGATATGCCCCTCAAGTGCCGTAATCTGCAGGGCTACGGACCAAATGCTAGAAGGTGGGATTAGACTGGGTGGATCTTTTTTCGGCTGGCACAGACACGATGGGCCAAGTGACCTTTTTCTGTGCTGTATATTTTCTATGGTTCTCTGATATCCCCCATTCTGCCATTATCATCAAGCCGGGGTTCAACCCTGGTTCAATTAAGAGTGCAGGAGGGCATGCCAGGAGCAGCACCGGGCATACCTCAAAATGAGGTGTCAGCCTGGTGAAGCTACAACACTGGACTACTTGCATGCCAAACAGCAGAAGCAGCATGCAATAGACAGGGCTAAGTGATCCCACAACCAACGGATCAGATCTAAGTTCTGCTGTCTTGCACATCCATTCATGAATGGTGGTGGACATTTAAACAACTGACAGGAGGAGAAGGCTCCACAAATATCCCCATCTTCAACGATGGGGGAGCCCAGGACATCAGTGCAAAAGACAGGCTGAAGCATTTGCATTCATCTTAGGCCAAAAGGCCGAGTAGATGATCCATCTTGGCCTCCTCCTGAGGTCCCCAGAATCACAGATGCTAGTTTTTAGCCAATCTGATTCGCTCCACGTGATATCAAGTAACGGCTGAAGGCACTGGATACTACAAAGGCTATGGGCCTTGACAACATTCCAGCAGTAGTACTGAAGACTTGTGCTCCAGATCTAGCCGTGCCTCTCGCCAAGCTGTTCCAGTACAGGTACAACACTGGCATCTACCCAACAATGTGGAAAATTGCCCAGATATGTCCTGTGCACAAAAAGCAGGACAAATCCAACCCGTCCAATTACCACCTTATCAGTCTACTCTCGAATTTCAGCTAAGTGTTCGAAGGGGTCATCAACAGTGCTATGAAGCGGCATTTGCTTAGCAATAGCCTGCTCACTGGCGCTCAGTTTGGGTTCTGCCAGGGCCACTCAGCTCCTGACCTCATTACAGCCTTGGTCAACATGGACAAAAGAGCTATACTCCAGAGGTGAGGTGAGAGTGACTGCCCTTGACATCAAGGGAGCATAGGACCACGTATGGCATCAAGGAGCCCTAGCAAAACAGGAATCTCTGCTGGTTGGAGTCATACCTAGCACAACGGAAGATGGTTTTGGTTGTTGGAGGTCAGTCATTTCAGTCCTAGGACATCACTGCAGGAGTTCCTCAGGGTAGTGTCCAGCTGCTTCATCAATGACCTTCAGCACCATTCACGACTTCTCAGATATTGAAGCAGCCCATGTCCCTTTGCAGCAAGACCTGGACAACATCCAGGCTTGGACTGATCAGTGGCAAGTAACATTCGTGCCACACAAGTTCCAGGTAATGACCATCTCAAAGAGAGAATCTAACCATCTCCCCTTGATGTTCAATGGCATTATCATTGCTGAAACCCCCACTATCAACATCCTTGGGGGGGGTCACCATTGTCCAGAAACTGAACTGGACCAGCCACATAAATGTTGTGGCTACAAGAGCTGGTCAGAAGCTGGGAATTCTGCAGCGAGTAACTCACCTCCTATCTCCCCCAATGCCTGTTCTCCATCTACAAGGCACAAGTCAGGAGTGTGATGGGGTACTCTCCATTTGCCTGGATGGGTGCAGCTCCAACAACACTCAAGAAGCTCGACACAATCCAGGGCAAGACAGCCTGCTTTATTGGTACCCCATCCACCTTCAATGTTCACTCCCTCCACCACCGATGCACAGTGGCAGCTCACCAAGGCTCCTTTGACAGCGCCTTCCAAACCCGTGACCTCTACCACTGAGAAGGACAAGGGCAGCAGATGCGTGGGAACACCACCACCTGTAAGTTCCCCTCAAGCCACACACCATCCTGAATTGGAACTATATCGTTGATCTTTCATTGTCGCTGGGTCAAAAGCCTGGAGCTCCCTAACAGCACTGTAGGTGTACCGACAGCCCAAGGACTGCAGCGGTTCAAGAAGTAGCTCACCATCACCTTCTCAAGGGCAATTAGGGATGGGCAATAAATGCAGGCCTAACCAGTGACGCCCACATCCCCTGACCAAATAAAAAAAATTAGCTGATCATATAAGGACTTGGGACACAGGTTTAAGGTTTTGGTAAGAGATGTGGGGGTGGGGGGGATGTGAGGAGGAGCTATTTTATGCAGTGAGTGGTAGTGACCTGGAACTCGCTGCCTACACGGATGGAAGTGGAGATGATCCATGATTTCAAAAGGAAATTGGATAGGCACTTGAGGAAAATAAACTTGCAGGGCTATGGGTATAGAGCAGGGGAATGGGACTGGCTGGATTGCTCTACAGAGAGCCAGCAAAGATTCGATGGGCTGAATGTCTTCATTTGTGCCGTTATGACTCTAGTTGTAGTAATAGCAATTCAAAGCTGTTTCAGGCTAAGTTTTATCCTTCTAAAGCTGTTCCTTTAGGAGGTATCTCCAAGACACATGGTGGGCGGGAACTCTGGCATGCAGGTTCTTTGATATTTCGATTTTCCACTCCCTTTCCATTGGACATTGGCAACTGAAAAATATACTCTCTTTGCAAAAAGAGGGGGAAAGTGCAAGAGTAAAGATAAATATATATGAGGCATATATTTGCCATCTAAGCAAGACATACCAACAAGATTATAGGAAGTGTGTGAGAGACATGCAGAAGAGTAAAAGTAGTCTGTTTTAAGTTAGATTTTGGATTATGTTGCCATTTGTTGGAACGCATATTGACTGGACAAGTAGATATTTCAGTAAACAGCTGCAAACCTGTTTCACTCTTGGCAATGTACTGGCAGTTTAAAATTTGCAGCTGATTATGGTTTCATGTTTTTTTTTGTTCATGGGATGTGGGCGTTGCAGGCCAGGCCTCCATTTATTGCCCGTTCCTAATTGCCTTTGAGAAGGCGGTGGTGAGCTGCCTTCTTGAACTGCTGCAGTCCGTGGGCTGTAGGTATACCCACAGTGCTGTTCGGAAGGGAGTTCCAGAGGTTTGACCCAGTGACAGTGAAGGAACGACAATATAGTTCCAAGTCTGGTCGGCGTGTGTCTTGGAGGGACACCTGCTTTCATAACTTGTTATCATAAAACAGCATGGGGGTGAAATTGAGTAGCATTGTTCCTATTGCTGGTTCTGTGTGTGCAGCGCACTGCTGGCTGTTTCCTGTGCAGACGGTACGGTGTTAGTGAATTAGAATAGTGCATACGGGTGTATCTTCTTCGTGCCCTCTGTTACAGTCACATGAGGAAGGGGTCTCAGGCCCCCCTTTCGTCCCTTCTCTGGTTTGACCGCAACAGGATTTATCCTTTAACACAGTGATTGAACTTACCACCTCAGTGAGCGCTTACTTCTGTTCCTCTAATATAATTGCAAAAGAACCAATCAGACGGGTTTTCTTGAGTTTAAACAAGAAAGATGTAAATTTACTACTCTTAATACTCTAAACAGGTTAAAATTACTAAAATACGCTATGCATTCACACCCACGTCCACATGAGAGACACACAGAGACGCACACAGATTACAGAGGGAAAACAGATTTGGTGGTTGGATTAGAGTCCGGAACAAAAGGAACTTAAATACAGTACATCAGTCGCAGAGTTCTCAGTTGAAAGTCTAGTCCTGATGTCCTCGCTAAGCCATGTGCACTGTTGTGGACTTGCTTCTCAGGTTCCGGAAGGAAGAAGAGGGTGTTCAGTCCTTGTCCCCCTAGGTGTTGGTGGTGGTGGTCTTTAGGCTGGAGGCTTTATCAGTTGCAGCCAGCGCTTCTCTGGGTCTTTGCTGGAGAGAGTGAGGGAGCTGCTCAGTGGCTGGCTTGTCAGTTACTGTTCCTGCTTTCTGAGTGGCAAAGCTTAGTCTCTACCCCTCTACCCCAGAGGGTTGTGGATGCATCATTGAATACATTAAAGGCTGGGATAGATCAATTTTTGGTCTAGCAGGGAATCGAGGGATATGGGGAGCGGGCAGGAAAGTGGAATTGAAGCCCAAGACCAGCCATGATTGTGTTGAATGGCGGAGCAGGCTCGATGGGCCATATGATCTACTTGTCTTATTTCCTGTGTCGTCTTGTCTTGTGGTTTGGACCTGGAATGCACTGCCTGAGAGTGTGATGGAGGCAGATTCAATCGTTCAAAAGGAAATTGGATAATTATCTGAAGTGAAAAGATTTGCAGGGCTATGGGGAAAGGGTGGGGAGTGGGACTAAAGTGAGTTGCTTTTGCAGAGAGCTGGCATGGACACGACGGGCTGAATAGCCACCTCCTGTGATGTAACCATTCTATGGTATAGGGCAAAATGTCAGTGACTGTGTTTCACTGTGCTCGGGTGATGTGTCTGCCGTAGCTGAATAGCTGTAGGTTTGCAGTAGCGTGGAAAGGTGTGTATGGGTGAGGTGCAGTGTAAGGATGTTAGGAGTGAGTTCTGAGTATCAGGATGTGGTGTTGGGTGAGTGATGGGGGTGTGATGCGTTGAGTAGTGTGAGAGGTGGGTGGTGTGGTGAGTCTCAGATGTGATATCCAGATGCATTCACTCACCTTGACCACCCAAGTGAGTTATGAAACTTTTTTCAACATTGCTGCCATGTCCTCAGGGACATACTCTGGGCACTAATCGCCCTTGCCACCTTCTCCCAGTCTCTTCTAAGGTTCTGCCTCGAAGGCAACCTGCCACCCGGCGGAAACATGGTGTCTTTCTGTCTGGATTGCTCTACAGGGAGCTGGCATGGATTCAATGGGCTGAATGGCCTTCTTCTGTGCTTTAATGACTCTGACAGTCTCAGAATTATGGGCTGGCCATTTAGGACTGAAATGAGAAGAAATCTCTTCATGTAAAGGTTGTTGAATCTTAGGAATTCTTGACCCCAGATAGCTTTGGATTGTTACAACCGAGGTGGGAGGAGTGCACTGTTTATTCTAGTCCCACTTCTCCACAGGTCACAACATATATTTTTAAATTCTCCCACTTACTAATACAGACATTCATATGCTGTATTTTTCCCAGAATAGAACACACTAACCAGGTTTCTTTAATGAACAACAAAATTATCAGTTTATTATAGAACAAGTCTTAACTAGTAATCAAGTAAAGCATAAACACGCACAATTTGTTAAAGTCCCTTTTCACCTTAGCCACTTACACACACGCACACACGCAGGTTAACTGAAAAAATAAAAGATTTTTTTAAATTCAGAGCTCTGTTACAGACGCAAAAGCACTTGGGCTGATTACTTGCTCATTTTTGAAGAAAACGGCAGATGAGATATGTTCCAAAACTCGCATACAGTCTAGCCTCCGAGTACATGTAGACAGGTCACTAGTATCTTTTAGGACAGTTCTTTTCAGGCGGCGTGAGAATTATTTTTAGCAAGCTTTCTTCAAAGACAGGAGACAAGATGAATTGACACAGTGGACTTCTCAGAATATTTTAGAGATTTGCTGGAAAACGAGCTAAGTTGTGATCTTCTCTCCTTCCGTGACTTCTTCAGACTAACTTTATCAGCGACTCACTCTGGAAGGTAAAACACACATTGACTCACAGCCAAAAGCTTGTGAGTTTGCTGCCCTCTCAGGTGTGCTCCCTGGGCTTGTCCAATCAAGGGGCTTGCGACTGACTTCTCTGCCCACATCCCCATTACCAGGGTTTCCATTCTATTTTTAACTTGAGTCACGTGACAACCAGTATATGTTATTGCCAAATTAGTTCTTTCCGTGCCCTCTTGAAAACAAACTGGTCCAACATTTATTCAGTTTGACAACGAATTCCTCAAAAACATTTTAACAAAAAAAATCTTTTCCATAACAGGATACATAGTAGTGAAGTATATTCAAGAGAGATCGCTAGATTTTTGCTTACTAAGGAGATTAAGGGATATGGGGATCATGCAGGAAGGTGGGGTTGAGGTGGAAGATCAGCTATGATCACTTTGAATGGCAGAGCAGGCTCAAAGGACCAAATTGGTCCATTTCCGCTCCTATTTCTTGTGTTCTGACTCCAGCGATACTGCAATCCTGAATCATGGCCAACATCAAATTTATATATATATTTGGTGCAGATTATTATATGGAAATGTTTTAAGAAACTAATTTTTGTTATTGCTGAAGATTAATTTACATTTATATTTTGTACAGGTGTTGCAGGATGTTGTGCGAAGTCAACAATTGCACCCTTGGACAGAGTGAAGATTTTACTACAGGCTCACAATCATCATTATAAACACCTTGGTAACTATTAACAGAAATCTGTCAGTCTGCTGTCATTATTTATTACTTGAATATAGGAGCACATTGGTGTCTGAAGAGACTGGGAAAAATGTCAGTCAGGCACCAACTGATGCAGATGCTCTATTTGAGGTTCAAGATAAAGCGGTTGCATGAATACTGACTGCAGCACTTTTTTTACTAGTGGACTTGATCCAAATGGGTGATGCACAACCTCTGTCAAGAATTGGGAAATACTCCACGCTGGGAGTTCTTAAGGGAAGGGCCTAACCAGAGGGGGAGCAGCTGTAACCGCTTCCCAACGTTTTCCTGTGTTGCTAAAGCTGACCTGCTGTGGTACTTAGGCATAATCAGGCACAATGTGACACACACCTAAAGCAGCACGTAAGATAGGAATGAATGTCTTTCTATAGTGAGTCAATGTAAGCTGACTGAACCAGCTATGCCAATCCACGCTGACATTTTCTGGTCAATTTTCTGTTGTTTTGGTTCCGACAAAATGGTCCCTTCTGACCAATTTCCCAGTCCTCTGCTCAGGATCCAGTTTGTTTCTGTTGATGTCAACTAATTTGGTGTCAGTGGCATGATAAAGTGGAGATGGAGGACAAAGGCAAAGAAAGACCATCATACTGGAGTCAAGAAAGGGTCAGAAGGGAAAGGTAGAGCGGAGTTAGAGAAGGAGTTCGACATCATGGGTGCAAGGTTAAGGATGGTTAGAGGTTGGTGGTGCAGTAGGTGGGAAGGTAGAACAGGGTTAAGAGGAAGAATTTTTTTTGCATAGCGAGTTGTTATGATCTGGAATGCGCTGCCTGAAAGGCTGGTGGAAGCAATTCAATAGTAACACTGAAAGGGAAATGGGAATTTCAAAGTTTACAGTTGACGCAAAACTCGGAAATGTAGTAAACAATGAGGAGGATAGTAGTAAGTTTGAGGAGGATATAGACAGACTGGGGAAATGGTCAGACAGATCCAGAAGATGCAGTTTAATGCGCAGAAGTGTGAAGTGATCATTTTGGAAGGAAGAATGAGGAGAAGCAATAAAAACTAAGTGGTGTAATTTTAAAGGAGGTGCAGAAACAAAGACACCTGGGGGTGTATGTACACAAAACTTTGAAAGTGGTAGGACAAGTTGAGAAGGCTGTGTTCTTTTTTAAAAAAAAAGCTTATTAGATCCTGGGCTTCATAATTAGAGGCATAGAGTACAAAAGTAAGGAAGTTATGCTAAACCTGTACAAAACACTGTTTGGGCTGCAGCTGAAATATCATGTCTAATTCTGGGCATGTATTTGAAGAAGGATGTCAAGCCTTTGAAAGAGTGGAGAGCAGATTTTCTAGAATGGTACCAGATATGAGGAATTGAAGTTATGTGTAGAGGCTGAAGAAGCTGGGATTGTTCTCCTTAGAGCAGACATGGTTGAGGGCCAATGTAATAGAGGTGTTCAAAATTGAGGGTTTTGATAGAGTCAATAGGGGGAAACTGTTTCCAGTGACAGAAGGGTTGATAGCCAGATAACAAAGATTTATGATGAGTGGCAAAAAAGCCAAGAGAAGATGAGATTTTTTTTTACTCACCCATTATGATTTGTAATCCTCTGCTTCTAAGGGTGTGAAAGCAGATTCAATAATAACTTTCAAAAGGGAGTTAAATAACTACATGAAGGAGAATTTGCAGTACAATGGAAAAATCGCAAGGAAATGGGACAAACTGGTAGTTCTTTCAGAGAGCTGGAACAGGTAAAAGGGCCAAACAGCCTTACTCTAGTGTATGTTTCAATGAAAGGCAGAAAGTGAAGCGGGACAGGGTAGAGCAGGAACACCCAGAGTAAATTACCCTACCTAACTGTGAAAGTGATTGAGGACAGGGTAGAGCAGGAACACCCAAAATAAATTACCCTACCTAACTGTGAAAGTGAAGGGGGACAGGGTAGAGCAGGAAAACCCAGAGAAAATTACCCTCTCTAACTGTGAAAGTGAAGGGGGACAGGGTAGAGCAGGAACACCCAAAGTAAATTACCCTACCTAACTGTGAAAGTGATTGAGGACAGGGCAGAGCAGGAATACCCAAAGTAAATTACCCTACCTAACTGTGAAAGTGATTGAGGACAGGGCAGAGCAGGAATACCCAAAGTAAATTACATGAATGCACTGCCTGAAGGGGTGGTAGTGACAGGAACCCGAACAACATTTAAGAAGTATTTAGATGAGCACTTGAAACGCCAAAGCAAACAAGGCTACGGGTCAAGTGCTGGAAAATGGGATTAGAATAGATAGGTATTTGATGGCCAGCACAGACACGATGGGCCGAAGGACCTGTTTCTGTGCTGTATAACTCTATGACATGTGGACTGAATGTTAGCAATTGACCTATTCACCTACCCACTAAAGAAGCTGACCTATCAACTGCGTGCACACAGTAGGTAGAGATATTGGACCCAGTAGTTAACCTTATTAGTCCAGGCTACACTGTTTTATTTCAGGAACTGGGTATAGTGTGACCTAGGACTGTTGTGATGGCGAGAGGAGGATAGAAGCAGCTTCTAATATGTATGTTCGCTCCCTGTAAAATTTATGAAAAGTGAAGGATATTGATCTGATTTACTTCCTGGTTTCCTGTCTGAGAATTCTTCCATGTGATTTGCTACTTGCCCTGCTTGATGACATCACTGTTGCTAGATGCCTAGAGATCCCTTGCTTTTACGCTAGGTTCAAATTAACGTTGGGGAAGGTGAAATCCATGCGACAGAGATCGCTAGATCTTTGTGGCTAGCTTTCTTTGAGGTCAGGGACAAGCACTATTGCTTCACTGCTGAACACAAAATCTGGGCCAATGTCAATAACTGCAAAATCTTGGTTGAAAAAAAAGAGACTTTGAAAGGAGGAAAGCTAGATAATGTGGAAGAGCAGAGGGATTTGGAGGTTAAGGCTCACAAGACATTAAAAATGCCACCTCAAGTGGATAAGGCCATAAAATGCTCATGAAATCCTTGGTTTAATGACTAGAATATAGAAGTCAAGATGTAATGGTGAATCTGCGTAAGCCTCAGTAAGACCATCGTTGGAGTATTGTCTGCAGTTTGGGCCCCACGCTGTACGTAGGATGTGATGTAATACAGAGGGCTCAGCACAGATTCGTTGGGTATTGCCTGGTATGAGAAAATACAAATATGAAGAAAGACCTGAAAAAGTGGAGCTGTTTGTTGGAGTGGCTTCATGGCGGTATTTAATATGATGAATAGATGGAACAGGTTAGATAGAAACAGACTGTTTCCAATGATTGAGGGGTTCAGCATAAGGGAACACACATGCAATGTTAAATATAACAGATTTATAAATATACAACAATGACAGAGAGCAGGACAGACTTTTACACAGAGGGCTGTGAAACTGCAGAATATAATGATGAGGTTAATGATTGAAGCAAAGTCCATGCCAATGTTTAAGAACAGAGTAGATTGAAGGAAAGAGGGTTAAAGGCAGTTGAATGAAAAAGGGATATGGGAACAGGGTGGGCACAAGGGATTAGGACCACCTGGCTCTAGACCTCATTACAGCCTTGGTCCAAGCATAGACAAAACAGCTGAATTCCAGAGGTGAGGGTGTGTAGCACCAAGGTGCCCATGTAAAATTGAAATCAGTGGATCGGGGGAAATATCTCCACTGGCTGAAGTCATACCTGGTACAATTGAAGATGGTTGTGATTGTTGGAGACCAACCACTTCAGCCCCAGGACATGACTACAGGAGTTCCTCAGGGCAGTGTCCAAAGTCCAACTATCTTCAGCTGCTTCATCAATAACCTTCCCTCCATCATAGAGTCAGGAGTGCAGATGTTTGCTGATGATTGCAAAGTGTTCGGTTGCATTCATAATTTCTCAGATAACGAAGCAGTCTGTGCCCACGTGCAGCAAGACCTGGATAACATTTAGGCTTGGGCTGATAAGTGGCAAGTACCTTTTGCATGACACAAGTGCCAGGCAATGACCAATTTCAACAAGAGACAGAGTCGAACCACCTACCCTTGACATTCAATGGCATTACCATCGAATACCGCCACCATCAACATCCTGGGGATTACCATTGACCAGAAAGTTAACTGGTCCAACTACATAAATAAGGATATCGGAGCAGATCAGGGCTCAGAATTCTGCATTGAGTGACTCATCTCCTGATTCGTCAAAGCCTGTCCACCATCTACAAGACTTAAGTTCCACTTGCCTGGAAGAGTGGAGCTACTACAATATTCAAGAAGCTTGAATCATCTAGGACAAAGCAGCCCACTTGATCGGCACTCCTTCCACCACTTTAAACATTCACTCCCTCCAATAACAGCGCACAGTGGCAGCAGCGTGTCCATTTATATGATGCACTGAACAACTTGCCAAGGCTGCTTCGGCAGCATCTTCCAAATCCATGACCTTTACCACCTAGATGGACAAGGACAGCAGACACATGGAAACAGCAACACTGGCAAGTTCCCTTCCAAATTATTCACCATCCAGACTTGGAACTATATCACTTTACCTTCACTGCCGCTGGGTCAGAATCCTGGAACTCCCTCTTACGAGGCTGTACTACACCACATGGACTGCAGCTCACTGCCACCTTCTCAAAGGCAATTAGGAATGGGCAAATCTTGACATTAATGGCCACATCCTGTGAATGAATAATTTAAAAAAAACAATCTCTCTCAATCAGCCCGTAATACACCCAGACATGAAGTGAGAAAAACCCCAGTGGTGGAGAACTTTGGGAACCATCGGTCCAAAGCCACCTGTTCCTCCCAAGCCATGCTACACTCAACACAGTTTATGTCTCAAATTACTCACACACTGTATCCCAAAATATTCTGTCTGAAAGAAACCTATCATTTGAATGAGCCAGTACTAACTGCTTCCACCATCTCCTTAGGGAGCATACCTCATAGATTGATCACTCGCTCACTGAAATAATGGACGGAATCTTATGTTGATTGTTTATTTCCAGTGGTTGAGACCATTTCTGGGTCTGCAATGCGTGCTCTGGCGCGGCCTCCTAATTGGCTGCCCACCATGTCTGCTGTCCAATTAAGGACATCAAAGGGCCCGTAACTTTGGAAGGCTGGCACCCCACTAGGAGGGGTGGGTGCTGCTCAGGAGGAGACCGCAAGAGCGCCTCAAAATGGAAGAGCTCTTGGAGGCATGCATCAAATTCAAAAATTATGAGGGTCGAAGCTGGTAGGCCCTTTGGAGCGGAGGAGAACCCCTCTGGAGGAATCGTTTGGGCCACAGGTGTGGCTTTCTTGCCCACAGGCCTGTCTTTGGGGCATGGAACCTCTGGCTCTGATGGTCCCCCGGCTTGCTGCTAGGAGGCCGCCTCCACGGAGCTGCTGGGCTAGGCACTCAGTGGGAAGCCACTCCAACACCAGGAGGATCCTGGCAATGACCTTCCTGTCCCCCTCAATAGGCTCTTAATGTGTAATTGTTGGCTACCGACCGCCGCTGCTAGGCAGGTAGCTGCTTCCGTTTTTCACCCACCTCCGGCAAGATTGCCTGGAGGCTGGAACATGTCAGCCCACCGATATGATGCTCTCATCTGCAAGTTTGCTCCTTCAAACCTGTCTCTGTGGGACCAGAAAGTTTCAATCCAATGTTTCCACATATTAATCTTCAGTTTATCCCACTTCAAGTGCAGGCTCTGTCGCCTGCATAAAGTGAAATAGCTTGTCATGTTCGACATTGCCTAGTTCCATCAGAATCCTAAATCCAACAATTATATCACCTCTCTTTTCCACTGAGAACATGCCCAAGTTATATACTCAGACCTCATAATCCAATCCCTCCAACTGCTCCATCATTTTGATTGCTCTCTTCTGTAGTCTTGCAGTAGCTGCAATATCCTTTTTCTACTGTGGGGACCATAACTGCATGCATGATTGATAAAGTGGCAGGATTACCTTGCTGCTGTTGTTCAGTAATACATCCCAATAGATTTGCTTTACTCGTTGCTGTCGAACAGTGTTGCGATACTTGTGATACTTAGAAAATAATATGATTGGGCAGAGTCAACATGGATTTGTGAAAGGGAAATCATGTTTGACAAACCTGTTGGAGTTTTTTGAGGATGTTACTTTTAACATAGATAAAGGAGAACTAGTGGATGTGTGGATTGGATTTTCAGGAGGCTTTTGATAAGGTCCCACAAAGGAGGTCAGTATACAAAATTGGAGCATATGGGATTGGAGGTAATATACTGCAATGGACTGAGAATTGGCTAATAGACAGAAAGCGGCGAATAGGAATAAATGGGTGATTCTCAGGATGGCAGGCTGTTACTAGTGGGGTACTGCAAGGATCAGTGCTTGGACCACAGCTGTTTACAATCTATGTAAATGATTTGAATATGGGGATCAGTTGTAACATTTCCAAATTTGCAGATGACACAAAACTAGGTGGGAATGTAAGTTGTGAGGAGGCTTCAAGAAGATTTTAGTTTCGTTTAGAGATACAACACTGAAACAGGCCCTTCGGCCCACCGAGTCTGTGCCGACCATCAGCCACCCATTTACACTAACCCTACACTAATTCCATATTCCTACCGCATCCCCACCTGTCCCTATATTCCCCTACCACCTACCTATACTAGGGGCAATTTATAATGGCCAATTTACCTATCGACCTGCAAGTCTTTGGCATGTGGGAGGAAACCGGAGCACCCGGAGGAAACCCACACAGACACAGGGAGAACTTGCAAACTCCACACAGGCAGTACCCAGAATTGAACCCGGGTCGCTGGAGCTGTGAGGCTGCGGTGCTAACCACTGCGCTACTGTTACAGGTTAAGTGAATGGGCAAGAACATGGCAGATGGAATATAGTGTGAATAAGTGTGAAGTGACCCCATTTTGGTAGAGAAGACAGAAAGGCAGAGTATTTCTTAAATGGTGAGAGGTTGGGAAGTGTTGATGTCCAAAGAGACCTGGGTGTCCTCGTTCATGAGTCACTAAATGCTGGTATGCATGTGCAGCAAGCAATTAAGAAGGCAAGTGGCATGTTGGCCTTCATTGCAAGGGGATTTGAGTACAGGAGTAAAGATGTATTGATTCGATTGTATAAAACCTTGGTGAGACTGCACCAGAGGTATTGTGTACAGTTTTGGTCTCCTTATCGAAGGAAGGATATACTTACCATAGAGGGAGTGCAATGGAGGTTCACCAGACCAATACCTGGAATGGCGGAATTGTCTTATGAGGAGAGATTGCAGAAACTGGGCCTGTATTCTCTAGAGTTTCGAAGAATGAGAGGTGAAACTTAATTCTTAGAGTGTGACCGGGTGGATGTGGATAGGATTGTTTCCTGTGGCTGGTGAGTCTAGAACATGGTGACACAGTCTCAGAATAAGGGGCAGGTTATTTAAGATTGAGATGAGGAGGAATTTCTTTACTCAGGTGAATCTGGAATTCTGTACCCTCGAGAGCTATGGAAGCTCAATCGTTGAACATGTTCAAGACGGAAATCGATAGATTTCTGACTACTTACGACATCTAGGGATATGGGGATATGACATAGAGGTAGATGATCAGGCATGATCTGTTTGAATGGCGGAGCAGGCTTGACCGGCTGAATGGCCTACTCCTGTTCCTATTTCTTATGATACTTTCAGTTTATTGCCAATCAGGATCCTTAGATCTCCTTCATTTTCCATTCATATTATTTTCCTTCAATTATGTAACAATCCCTTCCTGCATTATTTTGTCCTTGTGAAGCGTTTTGCAGTTCTCTGCTTGAATTTTATCGATCACCTATCAGTCCAATTCTCAAGTATATTCAAACCCTTCTGTACCTCAATAATATAAAAGCAAAATACTGCAGATGCTGGAAATCTGAATTAAAAACCAAAAGTGCTGGAAAATACTCAGCAGGTCTGGCAGCATCTGTGGAGAGAGAAGCAGAGTTAACTTTTCATGTCAGTGATCTTTCATCAGACCAGGTACCTCATCCTGTTTAGCTTTGCAGTCTACCACTTGGATTAGTTTTGTAACATCTGTAAATTTAGACATTATGCTTGTGACTCCTAGCTCTAAATCATTTATGAAGATGATAAGTAAAAGAGGTCCGAAAACTGACCCCATGCCACAGAGCCATTATGACACAGAAGGAGGTCATTTGGCCCATTGAGTCCATGATCTCACTGGTAATATTCACCCAGGCTAATGACAGCCCCTGTGCCAGCCCACCCTGGGTTCTGCCAGTCAACCACTTACATATCCATTGTAAAATGTTTCCACTGACTCCTGCTGTTGATTTTAATCGTTTATTCTCCTATCTGAGACTCTGAGCAGCCTGATCCAATCCTAGCCTCGGAGAACAATATTTGCCCACAACTTTTGTTCTACTCTCCTGGATCTGCAGAAAGACAGGTTTAAATATTGCAGGCTAATTTACTCAAAGGAACTGTCTTTCCCTGTAGATCACTCGGCTGTAAAGATATCCCGCCACGTTGTGCTGGGTACGCAGCCAAATGTTCATCCAGATCCCCCATATTTCCTGAATATGCTATGGATCTATCTAACTGGAGATGATCAGTCCCCAATCAGACACAAAAAAACTGGTCCAACATTTATTCAGCTTAACCATAAATTCCTTTAAAAATATTTTTCAACAAAACAATCACTTTCATAACCCCTTATCAAGCTCCTTTGTCATTCCTCAGAATAAATCAGTGCTTTAGATTACAAGAACTTCCCTTCGTGAATCCATATTGACTATCTTTTACAATTTAATTTCTATCCACCTGCTCCATGACCTTATCGTTAATAAGGGTTTCCATAATTTTCCCCACAGTTGATGTCAAACTTGCTGGTTTGTAGTTTCCTGGGTCACTTTTGCTACCTTTATTTATAACTAGGAGTAGCACCTGTCTTTCCTCAGGCCCCAGGCACCTCTTCAGTTTTCAGCGATTTCTGAATAGCATTACAACTCCCTCTGCAATACCCTCTAGTTCCATTTTCAGTTTAAGTAAGTTACCTGTCTCCTCCTTTGTAAATCTGAGGCAAAAAACTTAATGAACACTTTGCAACCTGCCAGTCATCATTTGTCATGCGCTTAACCAGACCCACTCTCAGTGGTCCTCTTCATCTTTTTCTGTTAATTTAACCAAAAAGCTTTTTAACATTCATTCATGGGATGTGGCTCTCACTGTCAAGGCCAGTATTTATTGCCCATCCCTAATTGCCCCAGAGAAGGTGGTGATTAGCTGCCTTCTTGAACTGCTGCAGTCTGTGTGGTGAAGGCACACCCACAGTGCTGTTAGGGAGGGAGTTCCAGGATTTTGACCCAGGGTCAGTGAAGGAATAGCAGTATATTTCCAAGTCAGGAAGGGTGTGTGTCTTGGAGGGGAACCTGCAGATGGTGGTGTTCCCATGTTCCTGCTGCCCTAGCTCTTCAAGGTGGTAGAGATGACAGGTTTGGAAGGTGCTGTCGAAGGAATCTTGGCAGTGCATCTTATAGATGGTGCACACTGCTGCCACTGTGCGCAGGTTGTGAAGGGAGTGAATGTTTAAGTTGGTGGATGGGGTGCCGATCAAGCTTTGTTCTGGATGATGTCGAGCTTCTTGAGTGTTGTTGGAGCTGCACTCATCAAAGCAAGAAAAGAGTATTCCATTACACTCCTGACTTGTGCCTTGATTTACGACTGAGGCAGGAGGAGTGCACTGTTTATTCTGGTCCCACTTCTCCACTGGTTACCGACGAGTAAGTGCTGTTTGAAAGCATTGCCGATGACGGCTTCCATCGCTTTGCTGATGATCGAGAGTAGACTGATGAAGGCAGTAATTGGCCAGATTGGATTGGTCCTGTTTTTTGTGGACAGGACACACCTGGGCAGTTTTCACTTTGCTTTGATGCCAGTGTTGTAGCTGTACTGGAACAGCTTGGCTAGGGGTGCAGCTAATTCGGGAGCACAAGACTTCAGTACTACAGCCAGGATATTGTCAGGGGCCCATAGCCTTTGCAGTATCCAATGCATTCAGCAGTTTCTTGATATAATGTGGAATGAATGGAATTGGCTGAAGACTGGCATCTGTGATAGTGGGGATCTCGGGTGGAGGCTGAGGTGGATTATCTACTCGGCACTTCTGGCTGAGGATAGTTGCAGATGCTTCAGCCTTGTTTTTCACACTGAAATGCTGGACTCCCCCATCATTGAGGATGGGGATGTCTGTGGACAAATCTGATTGGGAGCAAAGTGATGAAGGTGGTAATTGACCAATCATCAGCAAAGTAATCGTGTCACTAGCAGTGCTATCAAGTGGCACTTAGCCAGTAATAACCTGCTCACCATGCTCAGTTTGGGTTCTGCCAGATGCACTTAGTTCCAGACCTCATTACAGCCTTGGAGTCTGCTTCTCTGGTTAGTTGTTTAATTGTCCACCACCAGTCACCATTAGATGTGGCAGGACCCCAGAGCTTTGATCTGATCCGTTGGTTGTGGGATCGCTTAGCTCTGTCTAAAGCATGGTGCCTCCGCTGCTTAACATGTTTGTGGTCCTGTGTTGCAGCTTCACCAGGTTGGCATTTCAGTTTTAGGTATACCTGGTGTTGCTCCTGCCATGCTCTCCTACATTCCTTATTAAACCAAGGTTGATCCATTGGCTTGATCATAATGGTAGAGTGAGGGGTATGCTGGGCCATGAGGTTACAGATTGTTTCCATTCTGCTGTTGCTGAGGGTCCATAGTGCCTCATGGATGCCCAGTTTTGAGCTGCTAGATCTGATCTATCCCATTTAACATGGTGTTAATGTCCCACAACACGATGGAGGGTGTCCTCAGTGTGAAGACAGGACTTGATCTCCACAAGGACTGTGCAGTGGTTTCTCTTACTAATACTCTGATGGACAAATGCATCTATTACAGGTAGATTGGTGAGAGCAAGGTCAGGTGGGCTTTTTCTTCATGTTGGTGTTGTCACCACCTACCACAGGCCCAGTCTGGCTGATATGTCTTTCAGGACTCGTCCTGCTCAGTCAGTAGTGGTGCTGCCCAGCTCCTCTTGGTGATGAACATTGAAGTCCCTCACCCAGAGTGCGTTCTGTGCCCTTGCTACCCTCAGTTCATTTTCCAAGTGGTGTTCAACATGGAGGAGCACTGATTCATCAGTTAAGGGAGGCCACTAGATGGTAATCAGCAGGAGGTTTCCTTGCCCATGTTTGACCTGATGCCAGGAGATGCCATGAACTGGGGCAGTTCAGTTTCCAGCAAGGATGGGCCATACACTGAGGCACTTCTGTAGCCTCTAGCGAGGAGCAGCCATGCCCCCAGTCATGTGGTCCAGAGGCAATGTTGAGGACTCCAGGGCCACTCACTCCCGACTCTATACCACTGTGCCGCCACCTCTGGTGGGTCTGTCCTGCTGCTGGGACTGGACAGGCCCAAGGATGATGATGAAGGAGTCTGGGACGTTGGCTGTGAGGTATGATTTGGTGACTATGACTCATCTGTGGGAAGCTCTCCCAATTTTGGCACAAGTCCCCAGATGTTAGTGAGGAGGAATTTGCATGGTCGACTGGGCATGGTGTGCCTTTGTTGTTTCCAGTGCCTAGATTGATGCTGGGTGGTCTGTCTGGTTTTATTCTTCAACTTTTCTGTAACGGTTTGGTAACTGAGTGGCTTGCTGGGTCATTTCAGGGGGCAGTTAAGAGTCAACAACATTGGTGTGGGACTGGAGTCACATGTAGGCCAGATCAATTAAGGATAGCAGATTTCCTCCCCGAAGGAGATTTAGTGAACCAGATGGGTTTCTACAACAAACTGGTAGTTTAACTATCATCGTTACTGAGACCAGCTTTTTTTTTATTCCAGATTTATTTTGATCAGTTGCCATGGAGGAATTTGATCTCGTGCTCCGGTACACTAGTCTGGGCCTCTGGATTACTCGTCCAGTAACATTATCACTATGCTATCATTCCCTTTTCACTATTAGTTTAGTTTAGTTTAGTTTAGAGATACAGCACTGAAACAGGCCCTTCGGCCCACCGAGTCTGTGCCGACCATCAACCACCCATTTATACTAATCCTACACTAATCCCATGTTCCCTACCACATCCCCACCTGTCCCTATATTTCCCTACCACCTACCTATACTAGGGGCAATTTATAATGGCCAATTTACCTACCAACCTGCAAGTCTTTTGGCTTGTGGGAGGAAACCGGAGCACCCGGAGAAAACCCACGCAGACACAGGGAGAACTTGCAAACTCCACACAGGCAGTACCCAGAATTGAACCCGGGTCGCTGGAGCTGTGAGGCTGCAGTGCTAACCACTGCGCCACTGTGCAGGTGTAGCCTTTACTTTTTCTGCCATATTCAATTTGACATTGCTATTGCCATGCTGATGCCCACTTTGCATCCCAGACATGGCATTTGGTACTGAATCTGCCTTGAAGCTAATTTCCTTCATGACCATAAATTACTTTATTTGTTTTTCTGATTTGCTTCGTAGTCCTATTTAAGAAGACAAGTGCCTTTAAGCTTGGCACCTTTGCTACCCAATGGTCCATTGCAATCAGATTTACCTCTTTGAAGGAACTCGCCTGGCCATATTCAAACCTTCCAAGCCCAGTCTGATGAGATTTCTCAGCACTTAAAATTAGTGTCTGAAATTTGTCCTTTTTGTTACATTATTCTTATAATGCCAAATGGGACACATTATGATCACTGGTTTCCATTAACTCTGGAAATCCCTTCCTGTTTTATCAGTCGAGACATACCAGTACCAGTTAATTTCTGGTAAGTTTAGAAATCTCCAACTTCTATTGTTCCTCCCATACTAATTGCTTTCCTATGTCATCTCTCAGTTCTCGATCTAGGTATGCAGGTTTGTGGCATACCCCCAGTTATAGTGTTTCCCTGGTACCATATGTTTGCTCTTGGCAAAGTGATTGTGTCTGACCTCTTCTTTTTTTTTAATACCCTACCTCATTTTGTGCCTCAGTACTGGAATACTCCAGACCACCACCTCCTCTCCTTCGAGGGTCACTTCTGAAAAATGTAGATACTTCCAGATATGTATCCCATTGTTTGGAATCATTCCACTATGTTTGTATGATGCTAATGATGTCCAATCTGTCAACCGCTGTGAGACTTTCCAGGTTACACATTGTACTTGGCAAACTTCTTGCTTAGATTATCTCCCACTATTGGAATTAGACTTACCAAACTTTGATTTATGTTTTCACTGGTACACATTGTTTGCTCCAATTGGTGCAGGTGCTGTCTCTTACCTACAGCAACCATTCCTCCATAGTTTAAACACAACAATGCACAACATGTCTTCTCTGCTCTTTCTCTTTTTTTCCTTCCCTGACAGGCTGCTGAATTGCACCAATGTGTGTCCGATCCTCACTGGAGGCTGCTGAATTGCACCAGTGTGTGTCCCATCCTCCCCGGAGGCTGCAGAACTGTCCCACTGTACATCCCATCTACACTGGAGGCTGCCGAATTGTCCCAATATACTTCCCATCCTCGCCGGAGGCTGCTGAACTGTGTCATTGCATAGCCCATCCTCACCTGTCGCACTTACCTCTTGAGCCTCCACATCCAGAGGGAGAGCAGTAGGGATAACTGGTCCTACCCCAGTACCCGCCCCCTTTCGAACAGAGATGTACCCTCATCCTGTCTGCACTGTCCCCTCTCCTACTCCAAAACCCAGCATGGCCTTCTCTAATGCCTCATTAGTAAAAAGTCTCCCTGGTATTTTGATTTGTGACCAATTTCCCATTGAAGCGACCACTCCAGTCCTGAGTGCATCAAACAACTTGCAGTTGTTGCAGTCGTAACCCTTCAGAACCTGGGCCTTGAAAACAAACACCTCATAACATTTACACCCTCAAAATATTCCATCATCATGTTTTAAGCATGTCTGAGTTTAAAACATATAACCTTCAGGGGAAAAAGAAACCTTCAATTAAATTACTTGAATATACCCCATTTTCCCTCATTTTTTTTCTGTTGTTTGCTTTGCACCATTCTGAAGGTGGGCAGTGGTCATAGTGTGTTATCACAGCCTGACCGGTAAGGCCTGAAGAATAGGTTTCCTAATGGCCCAAAATGGCAGGTAAGCAGTTCGGGCTGGAAGTGTGTGCAGTCTTCCAGACAAGGTGCTTTGCCCACCCTATTGGTAAGGACAAATGAGATGACATGTACCCATGTCCGAGGCTGGCCTTAGGATCTTTGCATATGCAAATAAGGGGCCTAACACCTGCTTTAGGTCTTTGCTGTAACTGGTTTGCCCTGAGGCCATAGGTGCCATTGCTGGGAAAGCAACATTAAAAATTGCATCAGTGAAGTACAAGTCAGTGACTGGCCACTGTCGCCTGACGACCCTGACCTCTAGACCTACAGCTCCCCCAACCACTGTCCTCCCGACTCCGACCACTGGCCTCCAGTCCTCCCGACTCCGACCACTGGCCTCCAGTCCTCCCGACTCCGACCACTGGCCTCCAGGCCTCCCGACTCCGACCACTGACCTCCAGGCCCTGAGGAGTGCAATTTTCCTGCGGCAGGGATATAATTTCCCTGCTGGGTTGGGGCGAAGTAATTACTCTACTTGACTAGACAGTAGGAGTAATTTTCCTGTGTTGCAGGGAAGACAATTGCTCTACGGTGGGCAGGGAGTTTGGGATGAGTGGATGGAGTCGGGGGCAGGATTTCATCATGTGTACTGTGGAGTCTGGGAGTACTCTGCAGGGAAATTCAACACCCCCGCAAGGAAATTACATATACCCACAACCCACCCATGGCAAGAACGTTATGCGCCCAGCAGGGAAATAACAATCCCGCCGCTCCCCCCACCATGCCACCCCCCCGCCCTCCCAATCGGCAGGAAAATCACACCACAACCTCTCCCACCAGCAGGGAAATTACATTAATCTCCGGAAGGAAATTACACCCCCCGCAGGGAAACTATTTGTGATGGTGATTGAATTAAATATCCCCTGATATTAATTTGCTTCAGAGACTGTTGTTCCCTAAGCAGTGTTGGAATATATTTGGGGCCCAACAGTGTGTTGGGCTGTTGCAAACCTCCTTTGCCATTATGCGGTGCGGCTCGGGCATGGGACCTTGCACCACAAAATTGATCCTTTTTTGTTTCCCCCCCAGGCCACCCTACCCATGCTGCCATTTTCTACCTGAAAATCAGGTGCTATGAGGGCCAATTTCTACCTGGTTATAAACTTGAACAGTGGGAAAAAGTTGATTTAAAAAGTTGTGCAGAAAAAAATGTGACCCCAAGTCATGTCAGGAAGTCTGCATGGACTTGTGATTTTTAATAAGGCACTGGATTATATTCATGCCATTGCACATAGGGAATCAAGACCGCAAGTGCAGTTTTCAGGTGAAGCAGGGTTAAAGAACAGGAGATAATTGGACCAGGAAACAACCATAATTCAGTCTTCATTTTAAAGCCGTTCTGATCTTTTGTGTATTTACTTTCTAAATTTCTGTATTTACATTTGCAATGGAAACTGTCTATGTAAAGTTCTCACATTGTAGTTCCACCCTCCCACCAGTTAAGGTGTTGCACATATGCTAGTACCAAAGAGTAGTAAATGGTACCTGGTTTAAGGAATGCAGGTAATCAACATCAGCTTTGTAATTAAAAGTCTGTTTGTTTAGAACTTGATTTGTGACTGGGATCTTTCTTACAGGAGTGTTTTCTACTCTGCGTGCCGTACCAAAGAAAGAAGGCTTCCTTGGATTGTATAAAGGTAATGGAGCTATGATGGTCAGGATCTTTCCTTATGGTGCTATTCAGTTCACTGCGTTCGACCGATACAGAAAGGTAAAGTTAGTTTAATCAGTAGAATTGATATTAACACTGTTATTAAAATATGAAATCATTAATAAATTTTACCTTTACGTTGTACCTTTACATATGCTATACAAGTAACATTTGTGGGTGGTCATTTCTGTTCTGTAAGTTGCTGACCTAAATTATTGGGAAATAGTGTGGTGTAGCAGTGGAGATGGCAGGATCCCCAAAGACACATTGTACAGCGAGCTCGCCACTGGTATCAGACCCACCGGCTGTCCATGTCTCCGCTATAAAGACGTCTGCAAACGCGACATGAAATCGTGTGACATTGATCACAAATCGTGGGAGTCAGTTGCCAGCATTCGCCAGAGCTGGCGGGCAGCCATAAAGACAGGGCTAAATTGTGGCGAGTCGAAGAGACTTAGTAGTTGGCAGGAAAAAAGACAGAGGCGCAAGGGGAGAGCCAACTGTGCAACAGCCCCGACAAACAAATTTCTCTGCAGCACCTGTGGAAGAGCCTGTCACTCCAGAATTGGCCTTTATAGCCACTCCAGGCGCTGCTTCACAAACCACTGACCACCTCCAGGCGCGTATCCATTGTCTCTCGAGATAAGGAGGCCCCAAAAGAAAGAAGCAGTGGAGCAAATAGGCCCTCTATCCTAGTGCATCAGAACAGTCATCTGTAACTGAACACTGAGCTATGGGAGTAATACTTAGCTTTGGGACTAATATATGTTGAAACTTTTGTGGTGTACTGAGTGTCTTGCGGTGCAGAGTGTCTCACGGACTTGAGTTTCATAGAGTTATTACGACACAGAAGGAAGACATTCGACCCATCGAGTAAATGCCAGTCCTCTGATAAGCAGTCTAATCAGTTCCATTCCCTGCTGTATCCCCGTAGCCCCGAAAGTTTATTTCCCTCAAGTGCCCATCCATTGATCATTTCCACTTCCACCATCCTCGTAGGCAGCGAATTCCAGGTCATTACAACCTGCAGCGTGAAAAGGTTATTCTTCACATCACCCTTGCATTTCTTGCACAAAACCTTAAATCTGTGCACAATCAGCTAATGGGAACAGCTTTTCTTCATCTACCTTAGAACCATAGAAAAATTACAGCACAGAAGGAGGCCATTCAGCCCGTCGTGTCAGTGCTGGCAGAGAAGAAAGAAAAATAAAGACTAGCCGCCCAATCTAATCCCACCTTCTAGCACCTGGTTCATAACCCTGCCGGTTACAGCACTTCAGGTGCATGTCCAGATACGCCTTAAAAGAATTGAGGGTTTCTGCTCCCACCACTGTTCCTGGCAGTGAATTACAGATACCCACCACCCTCTGGGTGAAAAAGTTTTTCCTCATGTCCCCTCTAATCCTTCTACCAATCACCTTAATTCTGTACCCCTGGTAATTGACCTCTCCACTAGGGGAAACAGGTCCTTCCTGTCTACAATATTTAGGCCCCTCATAATTTTGTACACCTCAATTAAGTCACCCCTCAGCCTCCTCCGTTCTGAGGAAAACAACCCTAGCCTATCCAATCTTTCTTCATAGCTGCAACTTTCGAGCCCTGGCACCATTCTTGTAAATCTCCTCTGTACTCTCTCCAGAGCAATTATGCCCTTTCTGTAATGTGGTGACCAGAACTGTATGCAGTACTCCAACTGTGGCCTAACCAGCGTTTTATACAGTTCCAGCATTACATACCTGCTTTTGAATTCTATACCTTACCAATAAAGGAAAACATTCCGTATGTCGTCTTCACCACTGTATGTACCTATCCTGTCACCTTCATGGACCTGTGGACATGCACTCCAAGGTCTCTCACTTCTTCTACCCCTCTCAATATCCTCCCGTTTATTATGTACTCCTGGCTTAATTTGCCCTCCCCAAATGCATTACCTCACAATTATCTGAATTGAATTCCATTTGCCAGTTCTCCGTCCACTCAACCAAACCATTGATATCATTCTCGAGTCTACAGCTATCCTCTTCACTATCAATTTTTGTGTCATCAGCAAATTTCCCAATCATGCCTCCCACATTTAAGTTCAAATCATTAAAGTATATCACAAACAACAAGGGACCCAACTCTGAGCCCTGTGGAATGCCACTGGAAACAGCTTTCCATTCACAAAAACATCCATCAACTACTACCCTTTGTTTCCCGTTCCTGAGCCGATTCTGGATCCAACCTGCCGCGTTGTCATGTATCCCATGGGCTTTCATTTTACTGACCAGTCTGCCATGTTGGACCTTGTCAAATGCCTTACTAAAGTCCATGTAGACCACATCCACTGCACTCATCAGTCCTTCTTGTTACTTCCTCAAAAAACTCAATTAAGTTAGTAAGACATGACAAATGTCCCTTAACAAATCCATGCTGACTTTCCCTCATTAATCCGTGCCTCATCGAAACCTGTTATAATCTTGCATACCTCTATCAAATTTCCCCTCAATCTCCTTTGCTGTAAGGAGAACAACCCCAGTTTCTGCAACTTAACTTTGTAGTTAAAATCCCTCATCCCCGGAACCATTCTGTAAATATCCCCTGCACTGTCTCAAGGAGCCTCGCATCCTTCCTGAAGTGCGGTGACCGAACTTTTTAAAAAATTATTCGTTCAGGGGATGTGGGCATCGCTGGCTAGGCCAGCATTTATTGCCCATCCCTAACTACCCTTGAGAAGGTGGTGGTGAGCTGTCTTCTTGAACTGCTGTTGTCCATGTGGGGTAGGTAAACCCACAGTGCTGTAAGGATGGGAGTTCCAGGATTTTGACCCAGCGACAGTGAAGGAACGGCGATATAGTTCCAAGTCAGCATGGTGTGTGGCTTTGAGGAGAACTTGCAGATGGTGGTGTTCCCATGCATTTGCTGCTCTTGTCCTTCTAGGTGGTAGAGGTCGCGGGATTGGAAGCTGCTGTTGAAGGAGCCTTGGTGCGTTGCTGCAGTGCATCTTGTAGATGGTACACACTGCTGCCACTGTGTGTCGGTGGTGAAGGGAATGAATGTTCATGGATGGGGTGCCAATCAAGCAGGCTGCTTTGTCCTGGATGGTGTTAAGCTTCTTGAGTGTTGTTGGAGCTGCACAATCATGGCAAGTGGAGAGTATTCCATCACACTCCTGACTTGTGCCTTGTAGATGGTGGACAGGCTTTGGGGAGTCAAGAGGTGAGTTACTCGCCTCAGGATTCCTAGCCTCTGACCTGCTCTTGTAGCCACAGTATTTATATGGCTACTCCAGTTCAGTTTCTGGTCAATGGCAATCCTCAGGATGTTGATAGTGGGGGATTCAGCGATGGTAATGCCATTGAATGGCAAGGGGAGATGGTTAGATTCTCTCTTTTCAGAGATGGTCATTGCCTGGCATTTGTGTGGCATGAATGTAACTTGCCACTTATCAGCCCAAGACTGGACATTTTCCAGGTCTTGCTGCATTTCTACACGGACTGTTTCAGTATCTGAGGAGTCACGAATGGTGCTGAGCATTGTGCAATCATCAGCAAACAACCCCACTTCTGACCTTATGATTGAAGGAAGGTCATTGATGAAGCAGCTGAAGATGGTTGGACCTAGGACACTACCCTGAGGAACACCTGCCGTGATGTCCTGAGACTGAGATGATTGACCTCCAAGAACCGCAACCATCTTCCTTTGCGTTGGTACGACCAGCGGAGAGTTTTCCCCTGATTCCCGTTGACTGCAATTTTGCTAGGGCTCCTTGATGCCATACTCGGTCAAATGCTGCCTTGATGTTACGGGATGGACGCAATACTCCAGTGGCCTAACCGGACCTTCTTCAAGGTTCAGCAAAACTTTGCTACTTTTGTACTCAATAAAGCCCAAGATTCATATTGCAGGAGTATTTAGCAAAGCATATGTCCTGTCACCTTCAAGGATCTTTGCACATGCACTCTGAGGTCCCTCTGTCCCCGCACATATGTTAGAAACTGTGCCGTTAAGTCTATATTTCTTCTCCCTATCCCTGCTGCCAAAATCGTCACCTCACACTTCTCTATACTAAATTCCACCTGCCAATTGTCTGTCCATTCTGCTAGCCTATGTCCTGTTGCAGTCAATTTGTATCATCCTCACTGTTTGCCACACCTTCACGTTTGATATCTGACAAATCTTAAAATTTTGCTCTGTATTCCAAGATCCTAGTCATTTATATATATCAAGAAAAGCAGTGGTCCCAGCACTGACTTTTGAGGAACACCACTGTCCACCATCCTCCACTCTGAAAAACAATTACTTACCATGACTTGCTATTTTCTGTCCTTGAGCCAATTTTTTTAAAATCCAAGCTAACGCTAACCCTTCTATTCCATGAGCCTCAATTTTGTTAACCAGCCTTTTTTGTGGCACTTTGTCAAATGTTTTCTTAAAATCCATTTGCACAATATCCACTGCATTCTGTTCATCAGCTTCTCTGTTACTTCTTCAGAAATTTCGATTGATTGATCAAGCACGATCTGCCTTTTACAAATCTCTGCTGACTCTCCTTAATTAGCTGAAACCTCCACAAGTCCCTGTTTAATTTTTTTCCTTGATGATTGTTTCTAAAATCTTACCCACCACTGATATTAAACTGACTGACCTGTAGTTCCTAGGAATATCCTTACAACCTTTTTTGGATAAGGAGCGGTCGGATGGGGCGAGGCTGAGTGCGGAGCGGTTGGATGGGGCGAGGCCATGTGTGGAGAATTTTCTATGTTTCAGTGAGATCACCTCTTCTGAACTCCAGAGAGTATAGACCCTATTTACTCAGCCTGTCATCACAGGACAACCATTTCATCTTAGGTACATCCTCCAAGGCAAGTATATCCTTCCTTAGATATAGAGACCAAAACTGCACACAGCACTCCAGGTGTAGTCTCATCAAAGCTCTGTACAATTGTCGAAAGTCTTCCTTATTCTTGTACTCTACTCCCTTTGCAATAAAGGCCAACGTGCCAGTTGCCTTCCTAATTGCTTGCTGTACTTGCATGCTAATTTTCTGGGTTCCTTGTACGAGTGCACCCAAGTCCCTCTGGACATCAACATTTAAAAAATTCACGCCTTAATATTTTGCTTTCCTGTTCTTATGACCAAAGTGAATAATCTCTCACTTCCTCACATTATACTCCATCTGACACCTTGTTGCCCACTCTCTTAACCTGTCTATATCTCTGCAGCCTCTCAGTGTCCTCCTCTCAGCTTACATTCCCACCTAATTTTGCATCATTAGCAAAGTTAGATACATTACTCTCTCTCTCTTTGTCTAAGTCATTTAACTTGTAAATAGCTGAGGCCGCAACATCGATCCTAGTGGCACTGCTAGTGACAGCCTGCCAACTTGAAAATGTCCTGTTTATCCCTACTGTCTTCCTGCCTGTTAACCAATCCTCTATCCATGCTAATATATTACCCCAACTCCATGAGACCTTAGCTTGCATATTTACCTTTTATGTGGCACCTTATCGAATATCTTTTGGAAATCCAAGTATTCTACATATCTACACTACTAGTTACATCCTCAAAAAACTAATAAATTGGTCAAACACGATTTCCCTTTTATAAAACTATGTTCGCTTTGATTTTACTATGATTTACTAAGTGCATTGTTAAGACCGCCTTAATAATAGATTTCAGCACTTTCCCAATGACTGATATTACGACCGACCGCTCCAGTCAAAGCCCCCAATCAAAATATATGGTTCTGATTGTGGTGGGACCTATGCACTGTTATTTCAATCGCGTTGCTCCACAGATCAGCTAACATATCATTTAAAACTTTCCAAATTAAATAAAGACCCAGTTTGGGCGGCACAGTGGTTAGCACTGCAGCCTCACAACTCCAGCGACCCGGGTTCAATTCTGGGTACTGTCTGTGTGGAGTTTGCAAGTTCTCCCTGTGTCTACGTGGGTTTTCTCCGGGTGCTCCGGTTTCCTCCCACAGCCAAAAGACTTGCAGGTTGGTAGGTAAATTGGCCATTATAAAATTGCCCCTAGTATAGGTAGGTGGTAGGGAAATATAGGGACAGGTGGAGATGTGGTAGGAATATGGGATTAGTGTATAATTAGTATAAATGGGTGGTTGATGGTCGGCACAGACTCGGTGGGCCGAAGGGCCTGTTTCAGTGCTGTATCTCTAAAACTAAAAAAAACCTAAAAACTAAAAAAAAACAAATTGTACCATCTATTAACCCCTGAATGCGGCTAACCAAACCAGGTGTCTTTAAATCAACAAAGTAACTCTTTGATTAAAAGAACTAAATTCTTAAACACTATGAAGATATAAACAGCATTTAAAATAGAAAAAATTAGAGTCCTTGCAAATTTACAGTCCAATGTTGCTTGAAGTCCTTGCAGAATATTGCTTGAAGTCCTCACAGAATGTTGCTTTCCTTCTCCAGCGAATTTCAACAATTAACGACTTGCAAACACTTTCAACAGAATCAATCTGACTTTAGAGTTTTTGAGGGATAAAAGATTGTCACAGTCTAACTTCCCTTTCTTCAATTTAAATTACCAGAGATCTCTGTTTTGACTTGATGTTTTAGAATTTTGAGAGATAATTATGAAACAGACTTAAAATCCTATTCCTTCAGTTTAAATGGCTGAGAGCTCTTTCTTCAGGTGCCAACACCAGCTGTGTCTGTATGTTTCTGTGTCTGTATGTCTTTGTGTCTGTGAGCTGTTAGATCAAACTGTCTTCAACTAAAAGCCAGTTCAAAACTGAATTGTTACAAATATATCGCATGAGACTCACTCCCATTGGCTATATCTATGGTAACGAGAATGCACCCTTTGAATCGCAGTCTCCAAATGGCTGTTTCTAAGGCAACGAAAATGCACCTTCCTATAACTCCTGAGGCTTGCTGGTTCTTAAAGCAATACTCATCCCTTGCAAGCCTTAAAGGCAAACCACATATTCCGAAAAAAAACTACAGGACCATGACACTGATGTCAGGCTAACTGGCCTGTAGTTCCCTGTTTTCTCTCTCCCTGCTTTCTTGAATAATGGTGTTACATTTGCTAACTTCCAATCTGAGTCTCTAGATTCATTGGTCAGGGCTTGTTGGAGGGGGAGAGATTGAGGAAAATTCCCCCATAGCTATTTGGCCTATGAGGGGAGAATCTAGGGAATTTTGGAAAATCATAACCAGCTCATCCACTATCTCTGCAGCTACCACTTTTAGTACCCTAGGATGTAGAGTCCTGAGATTTGGGGGGCAGAGGTTGTGGTTTTGGAAGGTGCTGTTGAAGGAGCCTTGGGGAGTTGCTGTAGTGCCACTTGTTGATGGTACTCACGGCAGACACTGTTCCCTCTAAGGTGCGCGTCTATGCAGCCACGCAGCAATTTGGAATCTACCACATATTGAAATGAACAGGTTGCTCACAACAGTGAACTTGAGCAGCTTGGGAAATGCAACTGTGATTGTAGGAACAGCGAGCACGGGAGAGAGGGGATTTATGATTGGAGGAGCAGCAAGTGGAGGAGAGAGGGAATCTATGATTGGAGGAGCAGCGAGTGTGGGAGAGAGGGAATCTGTAAGTGTAGCAGCAACCTCACGCTGCGGTGTGAGGGGGAAAGGTGTCTGAAAGTAAGCAGGGGCCAAGTAGCTGGAGAAGGTTTCAGAGCCTCCAGGGAGTTGGAGAGTCTCTAGTTTCATTGGTCAGGGCTTGTTGGAGGGGGAGAGATTGGGGAAAATTCCCCCATAGCTATTTGGCCTATGAGGGGAGAGGAGGGGAAGGGCTGAGCTGGATGAAAGTGATGGGGCCCGAGGCGCGATTGTTTGCCTCCCTAGATTAGAGAGAGACACGGGAATGCTCTTCATTCAGCAGCTCTCAATGGCCCAGGTCTCAACCTGAAGCCTAATGGCTCAGAAAGGCCCACAACAACTAAAGGTCACAAACCTAGTGGGTACAACACATCATGGATGGATAAACACACACAGCCTGGGTTGAGGTTGATCAATGGAATTAGTCTCAGTGAGCTCCTAATGATTTCTGATGAGCAGATTTATGATACAGTTTGTGCTGTTGATCATATATAAAGAGCATGACCAATGAACACCTGCCTTTAGCATTGATTGAGCCACATATACCAGCATGGAAATCAGGTTAATTGAAGCTGTCTAGGTTAATGAACGAGAGACCAGATTATGCAAGTTTCATTTCATTGGTGAGATGAATGAATTTTTAACGTTGTTTATGATCTAAATCCAGCTGTCCGCATCTTCACTGTTCCTTTTGTATTCAGTCTGCTCTCCTGAAAGTGTGAGCTCTCGTTTCAGGAAAGAGGAGCTAACAGTCCAAGTGTGGGATGTGTGAGGAGAAGTAGAATGAATGAATGCGAGGAGAGGTAGAATGGGATGAGTGAGGAGTGGCGGAATGGGACCAATGAAAAGTGAGGAAGAATGGGACATGAGAGAAGAGGTAGAATCAGACCAATGAAAGAAGAGGTAGAATCAGAACAGAGAGAGCAGAGCGAGAATGTGACTAGTGGGAGGAAAGGTAGATTGGGATGTATGAGAGTAGAAGTATAATGGGACCAGTTAGAGGACAGGTGGGAGGAGAGGGAGAATGGGACTCATGGGGGAGGAGAGGGAGAATGAGACTCGTGGGGGAGGAGAGGGAGAATGGGACTCGTAGGGGAGGAGAAATGTGGATTGACTCCATTGAGAGTTGAAGTTAGAATGGGGCTCTCGAGGAGAGCATTGTTTTGTATAAGGTGCATTTGTGTGGTGCTGCACAGCAATCTGGAAAGTACTGCACATTAAAATAAACAGGCCGCCAAGAAGTTTGTGATAGTTCACTGACTTTTAAAATGTAACCGGCCCCGGGCAAAAATTTAGTGCATATAAGAGTTTGTAGCCCATCCGATACAAAGAAAATTTAGAGGGAACATTGAACATTGATTGCAGCCACAGTGTGCCTGTGGTGGAGGGAGTGAATGTTTATGGTGGTGGATGGGGTGCCAATCTAGCAGGCTGCTTTGTCCTGGATGGTATCGGGCTTCCTGAGGATAGTTGGGAGTTGCACTCATCCGGACAAGTGGAGACTATTCCATCACACTCCTGACATGTGCATTGTAGATGGTGTGCAGGCTCTGGGGAGTCTGGAAATGAGTTATTTGGCACAGAATTCCCAGCCTCTGACCTCCTCTTGTAGTCTCAGTATTGATATGGCTGGTCCAGTTAAACTTCTGATCAATGTGAACCCCCAGGATATTGATGGGTGTGGATTCAATGATGGTAATGCCATTGAATGTTAACGGAAGATGGTTAAATTCTCTCTGGTTGCAGATGGTCATTGCCTGGCACTTGTGTGGCGTGAATGTTACTTACCACTTAGCAGCCAGGCCTGAATGTTATCCAGGTGTTGCTGCATGCAGGCACTGACTGCTTCAGTATTAGAGGAGTTGCTAAACACTGTGCAATCATCAGTAATCATCCCCACATCTGACCATATGATGGAAGGAAGGTCATTGATGAAGCAGCTGAATATGGTTGGGTCTGAGACACTACCCTGAGGAACTGTTGCATGAGGTGCTGGGGCTGAGATGATTGGCCTCCAACAACCACAACCATCTTCCGTTGTACTAATTATGACTCCAACCAGTGGAGTCCTGATTCCCATTAACTTCAATTTTACTAGGGGTGCTTGATGCTGCACTTGGTCAAATGTTACCTTGATGTCAAGGACACCTGAGAAACTAGCTTAAAAGATATGACAATGGTAGGTAAGTGAAGGTGAACATTTAAAGAAATAATTCATAATTTGCAATGAATATACATTTCCTTAAGGAATAAATGCCCCACAGAATACTGGTCCAACCGTGGCTAACAAGAAGTTACAGATAGTATTAAATTAAACAAAGAGGATAATAATGTTGCCAGAAACAGTTATCGCCGAGATTGGAAGGATTTTAGAGTTTAGCAAAGGATAACCAAGAAATTGATAAAGCGGTAGAAAATAGAATGAGAGTGAACTAGCAAGCGACATTAAAATAGATTGTAAAAGCTTCTATAGGTATGCAAAAAAGGAAGAGATTAACAGAAGTAAATTGGGTCCCTAACAGGCAGAGACAGAGATTATTGTGGAGAATAAGGAAATGGCAGAGACAAAGGTACTTTATATCTGTGTTCACAGTGGAAGACACAAAAAAACATTTTGGAAATAGTGTAGAACCAAGGGTTTATTGAGAATGAGGAACTTGGAGTCATAGAGAGATACAGCACCGAAACAGGCCCTTCGGCCCTCTGAGTCCGTGCCGACCATCAACCACCCATTTATACTAATCCTACATTAATCCCATTTCCCTCTCCCATCCCCACCTTCCCTCCATTCTCCTACCACCTACCTACACTAGGGGCAATTTACAATGGCCAACTTACCTATCAACCCGCAAGTCTTTGGCATGTGGGAGGAAACCGGAGCACCCGGACGAAACCCACGCGGTCACAGGGAGAACTTGCAAACTCCACACAGGCAGTACCCAGAACCGAACCCGGGTCGCTGGAGTTGTGAGGCTGTGGTGCTAACCACTGTGCCACCTGTTAAAGAAACTTAAGGAAATTAGTATCAGTACAGAACTAGTACTGGAGAAATTAATGGGATTAAAAGCCAACAAATCCCCTGGACCTGATGGCTTACATCCTAGGGTTTTAGAAAAGGTAATTATAGAGAGTGGATGCATAGGTTTTGATCTCACAGAATTCCCTGGATTCTAGAATGGTCCCTGTGGATTGGAAGGCCGCAAACATGATCTCTCTATTCAAGGAAGGAGGGAGAGAGAAAAAACAGAACTTACGGCCAGTTAGCCTAACATCATAAGTAAGGAAATTGCTAGAATCTGTTATTAGGTACATGGTAACAGGACACTTAGAAAATCATATTATTGAGCAGAGTCAGGATGGATTTATGAAAGGGGTCGTGTTTTAACAAATCTGCAAGAGTTTTTTGAGGTTGGAACTAGCAGGGTAGATAAGGGGGAACCAGTAGATGAAGTGTATTTGGATTTTCCGAAAGCATTTGGTGAGATGCCACATTAGAGCTTGTTGCACAAAATGAGGGCTCATGTGGTTGGAGGTAATGTGTTAGCATGGATTTGAGGATTGGTTAACTGACAGAAAACAGAGTAGGAATAAACGGGTCATTTTCGGGTTGGCAGGGTGTTATGGTGTTTGGGTAGTTTGGATGAAAAGGTCACAATCCACTGTGATGCATCAGAGAAAGGACTTGGAGCCATTCTTATTCAGAATGGCCAGCCAGTTACCTTTGCCTCACGAGCCTTAGGCAAAGCAGAATGCAACGATGCTTAAATAGGGAAGGAATGTTTAGGAACATAGGAGCAGGAGTAGGCTCTTCATCCCATCTAGCCTGCCCCACCATTCAATACGATCATAGCTGATCATCCACTTCAAAGCCTTTTTCCCACACTATCCCCATGTCCCTTTATGTCATTGGTTTTTAGAAATCTGTCACTCTCTGAACATACTCAATGACTGAGCTTCTATAGCCCTCTGGGTTAGAGAAAATTCAAAAATTCACAACCCTCTGAGTGAAGAAATTTCTCCTCATCCCTGTCCTAAGTGGCTTCCCCTCTGCGCCCGCGTCCCCCTCTGCGCCCGCGTCCCCCTCTGCGAGCTTTATAAAGAGTCAGCATAAACTCCCTGCTTTTGTACTCAACACCTCTATTTATGAAGCCCAAGATCCCATATGTTTTGCTTATTACTCTCTCTATATGTCCTGCAACCTTCAAGAATGTATGCACATGGAACCCAAGGCCCCTCTGACCCTGCACACTCTAAAGAACAGTGGAATTAAGGCTATATTGCCTCTCCCTATCCCTTCTGCCAAAATGCTTCACTGCACAGCTGTTTATATTAAATTCCATTCGCCACATGTCTGCCCATTCTGCTAGCTTATCTATGTCCTGTTGCAGTCAATTGGTATCATCCTCACTGTCTGCCACACCTCCAAGTTTGGTATCGCCAGCAAATTTTGAAATTTTTCTCTGTATTCCAATATCCAAATAATTGATATATATCAGAAAACAGTGGTTCTGGCACTGAACCTTGACCTCCAGTCTAAAAAAAACATTTACGACAACTCGCTGTTTTCTGTCCTTAACCCAATTTTTAAAATCCAAGCTGACACTGACCCTCCTATTCCGTGAGCCTTAATTTTCTTAACCAGCCTTTTATGTGGTACTTTGTCAAATGCTTTCTTAAAATCCATATAGACAACATACACTGCATTTCCTTCCTTAACCTTCTCTGTTACTTTATCAAAAAATTCAATTCGATTGGTCAAGCATGATCTGCCTTTTACAAATATGTGCTGGCTCTCCTTAATTAACTCAAACCTCTCAAGTGCCTGTTGACTTTTCCCCTAATTATTGTTTCTAAAACTTTACCCACCACTGATGTTAAAAAATATGAAATGCGTAAGGGGCTTAAGTGGGTAGATGCTGGGACCATGTTTCCCTGGCTGGGGAATCTGGAACTTGGGAGTGATAAGCATTAGAGTAAGTGATCGGCCATTTAGACTGAGAGGAGGAGATAGTTCTTCCCTCAAAGGGTTGTGAATCTTTGGAATTCTCTATCCCAGAGCACTGTGGATGCTTAGTCGTTGACTATATTCCGGATGGAAATCAATAGATTTCTGTACACTAAGGGGATGAAGCAATATTGTGACAGTGCCAGAAGGTGGCACTTTGAGGTAGAAAATCATTTTATTGAAGGGCGGAGAGTCAAATGGTTCACTCTTGCTTATTTCTTACCTAATTATGTAATCAGACTAATTAAAGGGATTTTTTGAGTAAAATGATGGGACAGCTGAGATCCATTGCCTGCATATCCTTTGCAAAGTGGGAGCTCCAGGCTTCATGTGTACTGGATAACCACATGTGCAGGAAGTGCCTTCAGTTGCTTGAACTCGAGCTCAGGCTTTCTGAGCTTGAAGAGAGGCTGGAGTCATCTGGCTGAGTAGGAAGAGGACACTGCAGGAATCCTCTGGGGGTGTTGCTTTCTCAAACCGGTTTGCAGTGTTGACACCTTGGCAGAGTTCTGTCTAGAGCACAATCACAGCAAGTGGGCCAACTGACTACAGAGGGACATGGCAAGCTGTAGGAATGCAGACATAGTCGATTCAATAAGGGGTGTTGGACAGGTATTTCTGTAACTACAGATGTGAGTCCTGCATGGTGTTGCCTCCCTGGTAGCAGGGTAAAGGATATCACTAAGGAGGGGAGAAGAGAAACAACTAAAAGTCATGGTCCACGTGGAAACCAATGACATAGGTAGGAAAGGAGTTGGGGCGCTGCAGTCATAGTTTAAGGAACTAGGGAATAAGTTTAAAAGCAGGACCTCAAATGTAGTAATCCCAGCAACACGTGCTCGTGAGTATGGGAATTGCAATGAGAAACTTCTTTTTATGTTGTCTGATGCCACGTAAATGAGATTCGTGGAGTTCAGGTTGTTTGAAGATCTCAAAACCGGGTTATTAAACAGCTAACTAGTATATACAGTACAGAACTATTAATAGGACTTGCCTCTTTGTGTCACAGTAGCCGAGAGAGACTGGAATGTAGTCACATGACTGCATCCTGGCACTTGACTCATATTAAGATCTTAAAGGCACATTACTCTTAAAGGCAATCACACAGCATTCCCCCCTTCTTTCCAAAGATACGTCTCGTATGCTAAAAGGAAAAAAATACATAAGATTAGATAACATCAAAATCATTTACACAAGGCTAGAGATTATGAAATTTACAAGGATTGAGGCTCAAAAGTCTATAGGATATCTTGATGGTTTGACAACTCTTGCTCGGGGACTTTGCGTCTCATCTGTTGCTGTTCTTTCTGCAGTTTCTCCCTCTCTGCATTCAGTTTCTGTTGCTCTGCCTTTCAGCCTGCTAACATACTCTGTTGCTTTTCTCAAGATGACCACTTTTGGGGTCTCATCATTCTTGGAAATTTCCGGCACCTCATCTCGAAGAAGCAATACATTGCTTCAACTCATTCCTCCTCTGCTTCTTCAGAACTTTGTGTGTCCTTCGCCTCTCCTCATCCTCCGCGTCTGAAGGCTTGGGGCTCAAAATGGGGAAGGGTACTTGGTTTCATGGATATACCTGTCCGCTCTGGCTCGTTGTGGTGTTGGCGGTTCTCTAGAGAGCAGAAGTGAAGGCGTAACATAGTTGTGCTGTTGCTGGGTTTCCAGACTGCACCGTTTGATGCTGGTCGGAGGTTGCATTATTGATTTCCACCGACTCTGGTGCATATCCTTGAGGATTCGCACTGGTAGGATATTGCCACTAGCCCTGGTGTCAATCTTGACCTTGGGTATGTGTTTCCCAGTTTTCTTTGGGCACATGATGTTGATGGTGATGAAAGCTTCCAGTTGCGTGACTTCATCAACATGGTGCGTCAAGTTCACAATGTGGAATGCTTGCTCATCTTCTGACTGAGACTTCTCTCTGGGTCTTGTTTGAGGTCTGTTTTGCTGTGGACCTCATGTATCGTCTTGCGTTTATACATGTCTGGTCCTTTCTTTGCTGCTGTTGCAGTTCTGCTGTGCCTGTCTTCTGTTGGCTCGTGTCCTATTCTGGCTTCTGACTGCATCTTCGGAGACAGAATTCCTGCATAGGTGGGCCCAATGTCCTTTTACACTGCACGCATTGCACAGGTCTCAAAATGCAGGGCTATTTCGCTGTGAGTGGGACCAACCACATAGCTTGCTTGCTCCTTTCGACCTGGTTATGGTACTGATACAGTTGGCTGCACCTAGTACTTGCAGGTGTTGTCCAACTACAATGGCTTTGTATTTTCTGCAATCTTCCAGCAGAGCGTCCGTGTTGTGACCTTTCTTTTTTCCCAAAAGATCCTTCTGAAATGCTTCAATGGGTGTTGATACGATCACTAGCTCCATTTTTGATCTGACAGCTCAGCTTCTGAGACGTTGAATTTGTTGCCCTTGCTATGGCATCTACTGATGAACTGGTCTGTTGATTCCTGTGGCTGTTGCCTGTAGGACATCAATTCCAGGAGGTGAATTCGAAAATTGACTCTTAATCTGAGCTAATCTTCCAGCATTTTCCATATCTTTGCGGGATCTTTCTGTTCAGATAATCCAGAGATATTGATTCTGTGCAATCCCTCATTTCCAGTCGCTAGCATTATTTTAAGACCTTGCTTCTCTGGTTCTACCATCACTTGATCTGTGAAGCATAACTGCATTCTCTGTTTGAACAGTTGGAACTCGGATATGATATCCAAGGCTTTCCAGTTCATGTTGGGAAAATTGGAATCCATCTGTCTGCTGTGCTTTTGCTTTGAACTTGCTTTAAGACCTGGTTCTATGACTCTGTACTGCTTTCCCCTTTTAAAAAACTCTCTTGGCTGGGTTGATTGACAGCAGCAGCTTGTCTGTCCTGCTTCCAGCACTAATCTTGTTTGTTTATACAGCTGTGCAACAGTTATTTCAAGTGCCATTTTTCTCTGCTACTCTTTATACAACCATTCAAGAGGCAATTATTAACGCTTGAGTGGTTTTATGAGTTTTTAATTCAGGTTAAGTGAATGAAAGCTTTTCACGGTTGAGTGATTTTAATGGGTTTGGTTTTGTAGCATCAGCTGTGAGCTGCATGAATGGAGGATTCCCTCCCCTTTCACTGTTGGGTGTCTCCTGTAATGGCACGAACTTAATCGGCGTAAGGGATTGGGTTTCCTTGTATTTTTTACTCTGCTAGGGAGCCTTTGAGAGAAAAATAACTATCTTTTAAAGACCTCAAGGCTTCTCTTATTTAAGAACTGAGATTCCTGCACCGACGGTTGACCGACTCTGGATTTTCAGCCTGTCGTTCAGCGCTGTGTATTCTACACCTTGGGGCAAGTGTTTTCTTCTTTCCCTGTTTGGGCCAGTATTTTTTTTAACTTTCTTTCTTCCAGTTGTAGGGAGGTAGTTTTTAAAAGCTGTTTTCCTGTGGTCTTATCACCGCAGCTATCATTATGCAATGAGAAACTTCTTTTTATGTTGTCTGATGCAACATAAATGAGATGCGTGGAGTTCAGGTTGTTTGAAGATCTCTAAACAGGTTTATTAAACAGCTAACTAATATATACAGTACAGAACTTTAACGGGACTTGCCTCTTGGTGTTACATAGCCGAGAGACACTGGCATGTGGTCACATGACTGCATCCTGGCACTTGAGTATTAGCAACTAAGATCTTCAAGGGACATTATTCAAAGGCAATCACAGAACAGGAATAGTAGGATTAAGTAGTTTAATATGTGGCTGAATAAATGGTGCAGGAGGGAGGGCTAGATTACTGGAGCGGGAAGGGACCTGTTCAAGGTTGATGGGTTCACCTCAATAGCTATGTTCCCTCTAAGCTGCACAGATGCGCAGTCACCCAGCAGTCCAGAACTTCACGCGCAGGGGACAAACAGCACACACCAGAAGCCGTCCCTTTAAGATGTCTGCTCGTGTGACTGGAGGGGCAGTCTTAAGGAGGCCACGTAGTGCATCAAATAAGCTGCGCACAGCGAAGGGAAATTAGAATGAACATTGCTCAGCTGGGCTGGGACCAATGTTCTTGTGGGAAGGTACAATTTTAAAGGGGGTGCAAAAAGACAGACACTTCAGGTATATGTACACAAATCTTGGAAGGTGGCAGGACTAGTTGAGAAAGTTGTTAGAAAAGCATATGAGGTCTTGTGCTTTATTAACAGAGGAATAGTGCACAAAAGCAAGGAAGTTATAATAAACTTTCATAAAACACTGGTTAGGCTAGAGCTGAGTATTGTATTTAATTCTGGGCATCACACTTCAGAAAGGATGTCAAGGCTTTCAAGAGGGTGCAGAAAAGGTTTGCTAGAATGGTACCAGGACTGAGGGACTTCAGTTATGTGTAGAGGTTGGTGTTCGCCTTAGAGAAGAGAAGGTCAAGAGATGATTTGATAGAGGTGTTAAAATCGTAAATGATATTGATGGCGTAAATGAGGAGAAACTGTTTCCAGTGGCAGAAGGGTCAGTAACCAGAAGAGACAGATTTAAGGTGATTCGCAAAAGAACCAGAGGCGACACGAGGATTTTTTTGCGCAGCGAGTTGTTGTGATCTGGAATGCACTGCCTAAAAGTGTGGTGGAAGCAGATTCTATAGTAACTTTTGGAAGAGTTTTGGATAAGTACTTTAAGGGGAAAAGAAATTGCAGCGCTATGGGGAAAGAGAAGGGAAGAGGGACTAGTTGGATAGTTCTACCAAAAAGCTGACACAATCATGATGGGCTGAACAGCCTCCTTCTGTGATATTTGATGCATGAGGCAGAGTGTCACGTGGTTCTAGGAATCTCGCAGCTGTACTGAGGGTGCGTTTGGCAGGGATTAGAAAGGATTTTGAGCAGTTAGAATTGTGAATAAAAGAATCTTCATTTTGTTTTGTACAGCTTTTAATCGGCAACCTTGGCATATCTGGGCATATTCACCGATTAATGGCTGGATCCATGGCAGGTAATTTATTTCCACTGAATTCTAGATAACCTTCCAGTGCAGCTGGTGTGAAGAAGACTTCAGAAATTGCCAAAAAAAAATGCTTTTTATGAATTGTGGAAGTATGTATCAAATTTAGTTGAGATTTCATTGTTGCACAGTGCCATTCTTTTCCCTTGGATGGAGTTGCCCTATGGACCATATTTCTGTTCGCACATTGTGCTACCTCCCTGATCAACACAGGTTGCACATCCATCAATGCATTATATTTAAAATCCGGCACTGGCTCCACTTTTATTGTTCTATTCATTCGGGGGATTTGGGCGTCACTGACTAGGCCAGCATTTATTGCCCATCTCTAATTGCCTTGAGAAGGTGGTGGTGAGCTGCTGCCTTGAACCACTGCAGTCCTTGTGGTGTAGGTACACCCACAGTGCTGTGAGGAAGGGAGTTCCATAGTTTTGACTCAGCGACAGTGAAGAAACGGCGATATAGTTCCAAGTTAGGGTGGTGTGTGGCTTGGAGGGGAACTTGCAGGTGGTGCTGTTCCCAAACATATCATGCTCTTGTCCCTCTAGGCGGTAGAGGTCGCGGGTTTGGAAGGTGCTGTCGAAGGAGCCTTGGTGAGTTGCTGCAGTGCATTTTGTATGTGGTACACACTGCTGCCACTGTGTGTCGGTGGTGGAGGGATTGAATGTTGAAGCTGGTGAATGGGATGACAATCAAGCGGGCTGCTTTGTCCTGGATGGTGTCGAGCTTCTTGAGTGTTGTTGGAGCTGCACCCATCCAGGCAAGTGCAGAGTATTCCATCACACTCCTGACTTGTGCCTTGTAGATGGTGGACAGACATTGGGGAGACAGGAAGTGAGTAACTTGCCGCAGAATTCCCAGCCTCTGCTCAGCTCTGGTAGCCACAGCATTTATGTGGCTGGTCCAGTTCAGGTTCTAGTCAATGGTAACCCCCTGGATATTGATAGTGGGGGATTCAGCGATGGTAATGCTATTGAACATCAAGGGGAGATGGTTAGTTTCTCTCTTGTTTGAGATGGTCATTGCCTGGCACTTGGGTGGTGCAAATTTTACTTACCGCTATCCGAAGCCCGGATGTTGTCCAGGTCTTGCAGCATCTGGGCATGAGCTGCATCTGTATCTGAGGAGTTGTGAATGGTGCTGGACATTGTGCAATCATCAGCGAACCTCCCCACTTCTGACCTTATGATGGAGGGAAGGTCATTGATGAAGCAGCTGAAGATGGTTGGGCCTCTGACACTACCCTGAAGCATACCTGCAGTGATGTCCTGGGACTGAGAGAATTGACCTCCAACAACCACAACCATCTTCCTTTGTGCTAGGTATGACTCCAACCAGTGGAGAGTTTTCCCCCTGATTCCCATTGACTCCAGTTTTGCTCGGGCTCCTTGATGCCATACTTGGTCAAATGCTGCCTTGATGTCAAGGGCAGTCACTCTCAGCTCACCTCTTGAGTTCAGCTCTTTTGTCTATGTTTGGACCAAGTCTGTAATGAGGAGCTGAGTGGCCCTGGCGGAACCTAAACTGAGCGTTAGTGAGTAGGTGCCATTTGATAGCACTGCCGATGACCCCTTTCATCACTATGCTGATGATTGGGAGTAGACTGATGGGGAGGTAATTGGCCGGGTTGGACTTGTCCAGCCTTTTGTGCACGGGACAGTCCAAGAGAAACAGGCAGCTAATTCAGGAGTCCCCTGGGGTCCCGCTTGCAAATCGGTATTCCATTTTGGAGGCTGATGAGGCTGGTTCCTCCAGGGAGTGCGGACAGAGCCAAGCTTCTGGCACCACAAGCAGTCTGTCTGCACAGGACGGGAGAAAGAGAGGAAGAGCAATTGTAATAGGGGATTCTATAGTCAGGGGAACAGATAGGCGCTACTGTGGCCGTCAACGTGACTCCAGGATGGTGTGTTGCCTCCCTGGTGCCAGGGTCCGGGATGTCACTGAACGGCTACAGGGCATCCTGAATGGGGAGGATGATAAGGCAGAGGTCATGGTACATGTTGGTACCAATGACATAGGTAGAAAGAGGGATGAGGTCTTGCATCAAGAATTGAGGGAGTTAGGCAGTAGACTATAAAGCAGGACCTCTCGGGTTGTAATCTCTGCATTACTCCCACTGCCATGTGCGAGCGACTATAGAAATAGGAGAATAGCACAGATGAACGCGTGGCTTAAGAGTTAGTGCAGGAGGGAGGGTTTTAGATTCCTGGACCACTGGGACCGTTTCTGGGGAAGGTGGGACCTGTACAAGCGGGACGGTCTACATCTGAACCAGAGGGGGGCTAACATCCTTGCTGGCGGGTTTGCTAGTGCTGTTGGGAAGAGTTTAAACTAATTTGGCAGGGGGAGGGGATGCAGACTCCTAGCAGAATAGGGACACAGCTAAACACAGGAAAGCGAACAAGTCAGAGGGAATACAGCGGAAGTAAGTTTCAAGGGAGTAAGACCAGGATGGAAGGCCTCTACATTAATGCCAGGAGTATTGCAGGTAAAACGGATGAGTTAAGGGCAAGGATTGACACGTGGAATTGTGATATAGTAGCCATCTCGGAGACATGGTTGAGGGAGGGGCAGGATTGGCAGCTCAATATCCCGGGATATAGAATCTTCAAGCGAGACAGAGGAAGGGTGTGCAAGAGGAGGGGGCATTGCAATCGTTAAGGAGTCAGTTACTGCAATAAGGAGAGATGATATCTTGGAGGGGGCATCAAATGAAGCTTTATGGTAGAGTTTAGGAATAAAAAAGGGACAGCCACATTGCTAGGTGCTTATTATAGACCCCCAGATAGTCAGCGGGAAATTGAGGAGCAAATATGTGCGCAATTTGCAGAGGTGTGTAAAAATAATAATAGGGTAATTATATTAGGTAATTTCAACTTTCCCAACATTAATTGGCCAGTCTGGACATAGCAGTGGAAGCCTTTACCATGCGCTTGTTGATTTCTGCATCGAGAGACAGGTTACTGGTGATAGTTGAGCCTAGGTAGGTGAACTCTTGAACCACTTCCAGAGTGTGGTTGCCGATATTTATGGATGGGGCATTTGTGACATCCTGTCCCATGATGTTCGTTTTCTTGAGGCTGATGGTTAGGCCAAATTCAGTGCAGGCAGCCGCAAACCTGTCGATGAGTCTCTGCAGACACTCTTCCGTGTGAGAGGGTAATGCAGCATCGTCAGCAAAGAGGAGTTCCCTGATGAGGACTTTCCATACTTTCGTCTTCGCTCTTAGACGGGCAAGGTTGAACAATCTCCCACCTGATCTTGTGTGGAGGAAAATTCCTTCTTCTGAAGACTTGAACGCATGTGAGAGCAGCAGGGAGAAGAAGATCCCAAACGGTGTAGGTGCGAGAACACAGCCCTGTTTCATGCCACTCAGGATAGGAAAGGGGTCTGATGAGGCGCCGCTATGCTGAATTGTGCCTTTCATGTTGTCATGGAATGAGGTGATGATACTTAGTAGCTTTGATGGGCATCCAATCTTTTCTAGTAGTCCGAAGAGACCACGTCTGCCGACGAGGTCAAAGGCTTTGGTGAGATCAATGAAAGCAACGTAGAGGGGCACCTGTTGTTCACAGCATGTCTCCTGTAACTGTCGAAGGGAGAGCAGCATGTCAATGGTGGATCTCTCTGCTTGAAAGCCACACTGAGCCTCAGGGTAGACACGCTCAGCCAGCTTTGGGAGCCTGTTTAAAGCGACTCAAGGGAAGACTTTCCCCACTATGCTGAGCAGGGAGATTCCACGGTAGTTGTTGCAGCCACCGCGGTCACCCTTGTTCTTATAGAGGGTGATGATATTGGCATCGCGCATGTCCTGTGGTACTGCTCCCTCGTCCCAGCACAGGCAAAGCAGTTCGTACAGTGCTGAAAGTATAGCAGGCTTGGCGCTCTTGATGATTTCAGGGGTAATGCTGTCCTTCCCAGGGGCTTTTCCGCTGGCTAGAGAATCAATAGCATCACTAAGTTCCGATTTTGTTGGCTGTATGTCCAGCTCATCCATGACTGGCAGAGACTGGGCTGCATTGAGGGCGGTCTCAGTGACAACATTTTCCCTGGAGTACAGTTCTAGGTAGTGTTCCACCCAGGGGTCCATTTGCTTGCTGGGGCTTTCTTGTAGTTCAACAGTGCAATGCGCTTAGCGGCTATGACAGGTTTCAGCTCTTCAATGTGAGATTGAAACCAGTCTGCATTCCGCTTCACACGTTTGCCATAGGTGGTCATTGCTGAGTCATAGATGGCATCTCTGATGTGGGCCCACTTGGTCTCTGCATCCCCTGTAGGAGTGTTTTGAAGGGTTTTTTCAAGTGAATTTAGAAACTTACGTAACAGCTGTGGATGAGAAATTCTGCTAGTGTTGACGCGCGGGCGGCCCTTCTGCTTGGAGTGATGCAGCTTCTTTGGTTTGAGTCTAACCTTGCTGCACACCAGGGAGTGGTCGGTGTCGCAATCCGCACTGTGGAAGCTGTGTGTGATTTGAACGCTGTTTAGAGAGGCTCGCCTTGTAACGATGAGGTCCAGCTGGTGCCAACGGCGTGATTTTGGGTGCCTCCAAGAAACCTGGTGACAGGGTTTAGTGTGAAAGAATGAGTTGGTGATTCAGAGGTTATGATAGGTACATAACTCAAGCAGTCTCTGACCATTCTCATTCATCCTACCAGTGCCATAGCGCCCAAGGCAGGAGGGCCATGAGTCATAGTCGGCCCCAACCCTGACATTAAAGTCCCCCAGCAGGAATAGGTGTTCAGTGTTGGGGATGCTTCTAATGATCTTATGGAGTTCCTCGTAGAACTAGTCTTCAGCTTCAGGTGGGGGGCAGAGTGTTGGAGCATAGATACTGAGTAGGTGTACTGGACCAGAGGCGGTGAACAGTCGGATGGGCAGTATGCGTTCCGAGCCATTTGAGGGTGGCTCTATCATGCTGAGCAAAGAGTTTCTGATGGCAAAGCCCACTCCATGCTGTCTTGGTTCTTCAGGATCCCTACCCTGCCAGTAGAAGGTGTAGTCTTGCTCTCTTAGAGATCCGTTCGCAGGGAGGCATGTCTCCTGAAGTGCTGCAATGTCTACATTGAGTACTGAGCTCGTTGTTAATGATGGCGGTCTTCCGAGAATCGCTGATTTGTGTAAGGTCTTCCGACAGGCCAGGACACATAGTTCTGATGTTCCAGCTTGCAAAACGAAGGGCTGGTACCTTCTTTCCTTTATTGGTCGTGCTGTTTGGTGCGGTGTTGCAGTCCACTTGTCGGGCAATGACCCTGAGCTCCAAGCACCCATTGAAGCAGGTGGACTGTGGCGGGACAGAACCTTACTTACTGGGGGCTGCCCGTTTTGAGGCGGGCGGTAGCTATCCAGTGAGATGCGATGACCTCTCTCACCGACAAAGGCAACCCGTGGCACCCAATCTCTAGGCCAATTGAGCTGGACTTATAACCCGTAACTGCTGCCTTCCGTGTTGATTTGGTCGCTGTGAGGCGACTATTTAGTGACATCTCCATGGCGCATGCCTGGGCGGATGTATGGAGGTTGTGAGTTGCCCAAGTGTCAAAACCCCCCTCTCGGCCTTCCTGGTGGGGTACAAAGGAGTGCAGAGCACGACGTTTGGCACCAGTATGGCTGCAGGAAATGCCGGAAACGTGCCAAAGGTGACACATGACCGCCTTCGGGGTTCCGCTCTGGATTTTCTGTTAGGGTTTACTCCCTTAGCCTTGGTCTCTCCCGAGACGCCTGCAAGGCAATGGAGTTGTTAGGGCCCCTACACAGGGGTAAGTGGATGCTGGTGGGAGGAGGTGGTGGGAAGGGGGTGCTGGGGGGAGGGGGTGCGAGGAGGAGGGGTGCGGTGGGAAGGGGGTGCGACGGGGAGTTGGGAAGGGGGCTGCAGGGAGTAGCGGAGAGAGGTGCAGGGGAAGGGGGTGTGAGGGGAAGATGGTGCGAGGGGGGGTGCTGCAGGGGGTAGGGGTGCAGGGGAAGGGGGTGCGAGGGGGAGCCGGGAAGGGGGCTGCAGGGGGTAGGGGAGAGGGGTGCAGGGGAAGGAGGTGTGAGGGGAAGATGGTGCGAGGGGGGAGCTGGGAAGTGGGTGCAGGCACCAAAACACCTCACCAGCTCCCACCATCGTCCCCCCACAATAATGCACTGCCACTGGGTTCGGGACCCGGGAGCCGAGCCGGAGCCGCGGGGAAAGCCCACGAGGAAACAGCGCGGAGCCGCCTAGTGAGTGGGAGTCGCCGCCGGGACCACGTGGCCGCTCCTCCCCCTGATCACCACCGCGGACGGGCCACCCGAACACAGCCACACGGCCCTCCCGTCCAGTTGGCCAAGCCCGGCAACCACTAGCAAGGTCCCCACCAGCACCCCCCTCCCGGATTGCCAGCCGTCCACCCCCTCCCCGCGGCCAACCCCCCTCCCAGCCCCACGCGTCCACCGCACTGGACGCCGCCATCAGAGTGCATCATATACCCAATATTGCAGTGTTATCCATTAGCAGTGTTACAACCAGGTGAGAAAGTCGTCTCAGGCTCCCTTTTCGCTCCTTCTCTGGTTTGACTGTAACAGGATTTATCTTCTTTTTAACACAAGGATCGAACTAACTACCTCAGTGAGCACTTGCTCCTGTGCCTCTAATGTAATTGTAAGTGAACCAATCAGACAGGTTTTCTCGAGTTTAAACAAGAAAGATGCAAGTTTATTAACTTTATCACTCTAAACCAATTAAAATTACTAAAATACACGATGCATCCACGCTCACATTCACACTAGAGACGCACAAAAAGATTACAGAGGGAAACAAACAGAGTTAGGAGGTTCGAGTAGAGTCCTTAATAAAAATGGAATTGAAATACTGGTTTAGTTCCAGAGTCCTTAGTTGAAGTTGTTGTCCTGAAATCCTCGCTGGGTCACAGACGGTTTGGGCTTGCTTCTCGGGTTCCGAAAAGCAGAAGAGGGGCTTTATCCGCGTCCTCTGGTTGTTGGCTGTGCTGGGCTGTAGGTTTGCAGCTGAGGCTTCTCTGGATCTTTGCTGGGGAGAGAGAGAGATTGAGGCTCTCTTGCTGGCTTACAGTTACAGTCTCCTTCTGAGGCACAATTCACAAACTCCCAGAGTTACACAAGCAATTATGTCATGTGACCGCGTCTTTGTTTTTGTATCAGCATCTTCTGGAATGATCTTTGAAATTCAAGGCTGTTGGGACAAACTTGGTAGGGAAGCAGGGGGTGGTGGGGGGTGGTTTGGCATTTTCAAAGTCAATGGGTGTCGATGGCTTTTGACGATCAACATTGACAAAACCATTGTAGGTAATTTAATCAGGGAGCACTCCCATTGTTCTGGCTAGACTGAGCAATCACCTCTGTCTCCAGCTGGCTTTTGGCTTCTCATTTGCAAATTGTGCGTGGCCATCTTAGCTGCTCTGTTCTGTTTTTTTAAAAGTTATTTGTAACAGTCTCAGTAAAATGTCTGCGGCAAAGTTCCAAACAAGGAAATTAATACTTTCCATTTGGCGTCTGTGGTTTCCATCACACCTTCATACTACGCCGAATGAAATGCGACAATGCGAGCACAGTGCACGGCACAGTGGCGCAGTGGTTAGCACCGCAGCCTCACAGCCCCAGTGACCTGGATTCGGTTCTCGGTACTGCCTTTGCGGAGTTTACAAGTTCTCCCTGTGACCGCGTGGGTTTCCGCCGGGTGCTCCGCTTTCCTTCCACAGCCAAAGACTTGCAGGTTGATAGGTAAATTGGCCATTGTAAATTGCCCCTAGTGTAGGTAGGTGGTAGGAGAATTGAGGGAAGGCGGGGATGTGATAGGGAGTATGGGATTAATGCAGGATTAGTATAAATAGATGGTTGATGGTCGGCACAGGCTCGGTGGGCCGAAGGGCCTGTTTCAGTGCTGTATATCTCTATGAGTTAAAAAGAGAGATCACAGGAGAAAACACATGCATTTTTTCATTCAGTCTCATCCACATCTTAAAATTGTTGCAGCTTGTCTTTTTCTCTCTACAGCATAGTGCTGATTTAAACTGCCCTTTTCCCTTGAAGTTGGTCTGGGATGGCTAGGTGGTGTCCAATGGGTTTAAAGTGTCTTTCGTATTAGTTTGTAATAAGCTGGGAATGGGGAAGCTTGGTGTCTGAAAATTTCCATAATTGTCTAGGGTGAGTTCTCCCTTGTGCAAAAGCTTTAACCCCTTAGCTGCTGTTTCTGCAACATGTGGTTCTAACCCTTCAGGTTAATTTCTCTCCCTATGTTGGTATCAGGCGATAAATTGGTTTTAAGCCCCTGTGAGGTGTCAGGGATTTCCCCTGGGCCTTTGTTCTTGTTGGGTCCGAAGTGAGATTGTTGGATTTAATTAGCTCTGGGCTTGAGCTCTGATCGTGGGGGTCTGCAGTGGGTAGATCCACTCCGACCTCACTTTCAGTGTTTTGGTGAGTCATACAAGTGCTGCTCACTTTAGGGCATTTTTGTTTCTCTTTTCTCTTGACTGCGGGGAGGGACTCTTTACTCATCTCCCCCATGTCCTTTGGGACATTCCTACCCACAGGTATCTGTCCATATTGCACTGCACTTCCCTGTGACACTTCAAGTAGGTGAGGCATTGCCCTCACTGTCCCAGTGCCCTTTTAGGAACTTTCCTTGTTCCTGCAGGTTTCATTAAGTGCTGTTAGCAGCCTGGTAGGGTGCTCCTTTTACCTGCCTTCACATAGGAGGGCGTGCGGTCTAATTTTTACAACATTTCGGGGTTGGCTGACTAGACAGCAGTGGGTTTCATTTGGGAATCCTCCTCTGACCTGTCCTTTTTGTCCTCTTCTTCCCTAACTGTCTGCCAGATCTGTGCTCGTCTGCCCCATTTTGTTCTCGGCAGGGGTCCCTCACCAGTCACCAGCCCTCTGCTGGAGAGTCTTCCAAACACTGGTATAGGAATTAGGGGTGCAGATTTTACTGCAGGTTGGGGCTTCCTCACAACCTGGTACATGTGCTAAGTTTTACAGTACTCCACTACATCTTTGTGGAGTTTTGGCCAGTCAAATTGCTTTCTTATGTGGGCTTTGGTTTTTCGTACTCTGACATATACAGTCTTTGTAAACTCTTGGGTCAATCTTAATATTTCTCTACAGTAGCTCGGCGGAACCACGAACTGGTGAATCACTGTCCACTCTTTGTCCTCAGGTCTGTGCGGAGAGCTCCATTTCCTTATCAGCACCTCATCCTTTACATAGACTCTCACTGCTTCAGTTTCAGTTCGGGCAGCCTGTGCTAACTTCCTTAATGCTGGGTCGGCTTGCTGAGCCTCAACTAGGGGAGATTCATTTAACACATTCCCTGAGTCCTCTAACTCCCCAAAGAAAGTTTCAGACAACCAGACGGCATGGTCATCCATCTGTAGCGCCAGTTCAGTCTCTTCTGAGGGCGCTGGTTTGGCCATGGCCCGAGTCACTACACAATCAGGAGAAATGCAGGGCACACAAGAACACAAGACATAGGAGCAGAAGCAGACCAAATGGCCCATTGAACCTGCTCCGCCATTCAATACGATCATGGCTGATCTTGGGCTTCAATTGCACCTTCCTGCTCGCTCCCCATATCCCTTGATTCCTTGCGAGACCAAAAGTCTATCTATCCCAGCCTTAAATGTATTCAATGATGGAGCATCCACAACCCTCTGGGGTAGAGAATTCCAAAGATTCACAACCCTTTGAGTGAAGTAATTTCTCCTCATCTCAGTCCTGAATGATTGACCCTTTATCCTGAGACTGTGTCCCTGTGTTCTGGAGTCCCTGACCAGTGGGAACAAGCTCTCAGCTTCTAGCCCTTTCAGAATCTTGTATGTCTCAATTAGATCGCCTCTCATTCTTCTAAACTCCAGAGAATATAGGCCCAATTTACTCAGCTTTTCATGATAAGACAACCCCCTCATCCCAGGGACCAATTTAGTAAATCTTCGCTCCACTGCCTCCAGTGCAAGTATATCCTTTCTTAAATGTGGAAACCACAACTGCACACAGTATTCCAGGTGTGGTCTCACCAAAGCCCTGTACAATTTTAGTAAGACTTCTTTATTCCTGTACTCCAATTCCCTTGCAATAAAGGCCAACATGCCATTTGCCTTCCTAATATCCTGCTGCACCTGCATGTTAACTTTGTGCATTCCTTGTACAAGTACACCCAAGTCTCTCTGAACATCAACACTTACAAATTTCACACCTTTTAAAAAAATATTCTGCTTTTCTACTTTTACGAAAAACGTGAACAACTTCACACTTCCCTATATTGGCTGCAGGATCACATAGATTGGGACCTGAATATTGAAGGGTCTGTGGCATTTAGGAAGGATAGGAAGCTAGGAAAAGATGGAGGGGTGGCTCTGTTAATTAATGATGGTATTAGCGCATTAGAGAGGGATAACCTAAGTTCAGGAAAGCAGATGTAGAAGTGGTTTGGGTAGAGATGACAAATGATAAAGGCAAGAAGTCACTTGTGGGAGTGGTGTACAAGCCCCCTAACAGTAAGCACATGATAGTACAGGGTATAAAGGAAGAAATAATGGGAGCTTGTCAGAAAGGTACAGCGATAATCATGGGGGATTTTAATCTACATATAGACTGGAAAAATCAGATGAGCAACAGTAGCCTAGATGAGTGTATAGAACTTTTTCGGGTTACTTTCTTAGAACAGCACGTTCTGGAGCCAATCAGAGAGCAGGCTATACTAGACCTGGTGTTGTGCAATGAGATCGGATTATTTAATGACCTGATCATAAAGGCGCCTCTAGGCAGCAGCGATCATGATATAATTGAATTTTACATTGAGTTTAAGGGAGAGAAGAGTGGGTCTCAGACTAGTATTTTAAACTTAAATATGGGTAATTATGAGGGCATGAAAGCAGAGCTAGCTAAAGTGAACTAGTAAAGTAGGTTAAAGGATAGGTCAATAGAGATGCAGTGGCAGACATTTAAGGGGATATTTCAGAATACACAGTATAGATACATTCCAAGGGGAGGACCCACCATCCTTGGTTAACTAAAAAAGTTAAAGCTAGTATCAAAATTAAAGAAAAAGCAGATAATTGCGCAAAGATGGGTGGCAGGTCAGAAGATTAGACAGAATATAAAAAGCAGCAAAGAATGACTAAACGTTTAATAAGGAGAGGAAAATTAGAGTCCGAGAGAAAGCTAGCTAGGAATATAAAAACAGGTAGTAAGAGTTTGTATAGGTACTTTAAAAAGGAAAGAGTTAACAAAGTGAACTTTGGTCCTAATGAAAGTGAGTCTGGGGAATTAATAATGGAAAATAAGGAGATGGCAGATGAATTGAACAGATATTTTGCATTGGTCTTCACTATTGAGGATACGAGTAACATCCCAGAAATAGCTGTAAATCAGGAAATGGAAGGGAGGGAGGAACTCCAGAAAATTACAATCACGAGGGAAGTGGTACTGAGCAAACTGTTGGAGCTGCAGGCTGACAAGTCCATGGGTCCTGATGGACTTCATTTGAGGGTCTTAAAAGAAGTGGCTAGCAAGATAGTTGATGCATTGGTTTTAATTTTCCAAAATTCCGTAGATTTGGGGAAGGTTCCATTAGATTGGAATGTAACTCTTTTATTCTAAAAGGGAGGGAGACAGAAAGCAGGAAACTACAGGCCAGTTGGCATAACATCTGTCATAGGGAAAATGTGAGCTATTATTAAAGAAGTTATAGCAGGGCACTTAGAAAAATTCAAGGTAAACAGGCAGAGTCAACATGGTTTTGTGAAAGGGAAATCATGTTTAACCAATTAATTTATTGGAGCTCTTTGAAGAAGTAACATGTGCTGTCAATAAAGGGGAACCTTTGGATGTACTGTACTTAGATTTCCTGAAGGCATTTGATAAGGTGCCACATCAAAGGTTATTGTGGAAAATAAAAAACTCATGGTGTCGGGGTAACATATTGGCATGGATAGAACATTGGCTAGGTAAGAGTGGTGTGCCACAGGGATCAGTGCTGGGGCCTCAACTTTTTACAGTTTATATAAATGACTTGGATGAAGGGACTGAAGGTATGGTTACTAAATTTGCTGATGACACAAATATAGGTAGGAAAATAAGTTGTGAAGAGGACATAAGGAGACTACAAAGGGATATAGCTAGGTTAAGTAGTGAGCAAAGATCTGGCAAATGGAGTTTAATGTGGGAAAATGTGAAATTGTTCATTTTGGCAGGAAGAATAAAGAAGAAGCATGTTATCTAAATGGTGAGAGATTGCAGAGTTCTGAGATGCAGAGGGATCTGGGTGTCCCAGTGCATGAATTGCAAAAGGTTAGTATGCAGGTACAGCACATAATTAGGAAAGCGAATAGATGGTTATCGTTTATTGCGAGGAGAATTGAATACAAAAATATGGAGGTTATGCTTCAGTTATACAGGGCAATGGTGAGACCACACTTGGAGTACTGTGTACATATTCCTTATTTAAGGAAGGATGTAAATGCGTTGGAAGCAGTTCAGAGAAGGTTTACTACACTAATGCCTGCATTGGCCAATTGTCTTATGAGGAAAGGTTAGACAGGCTAGGCTTGTAGCCACTGGAGTTTAGAAGAGTAAGAGGTGACTTGATTGAAACATATAACATTCTGAGGGGATGAAAACAAGAAATGCTGGAAATACTCAGCAGGTCTGGCAGCATCTGTGAAGAGAGAAGCAGAGTTCACGTTTCAGGTCAGTGATCCTTCATCAGAACAGGCGGCGCAGTGGTTAGCACCACAGCCTCACAGCTCCAGCGACCCGGGTTCAATTCTGGGTACTGCCTGTGTGGAGTTTGCAAGTTCTCCCTGTGTCTGCGTGGGTTTCCTCCGGGTGCTCCGGTTTCCTCCCACAGCCTAAGGACTTGCAGGTTGATAGGTAAATTGGCCATTATAAAATGCCCCTAGTATAGGTAGGTGGTAGGGGAATATAGGGACAGGTGGGGATGTGGTAGGAATATGGGATTAGTGTAGGATTAGTATAAATGGGTGGTTAATGGTCGGCGCAGACTCGGTGGGCCGAAGGGCCTGTTTCAGTGCTGTATCTCTAAATCAAAAAGTCAAATATTAGAAATGTAATAGGTTTTAAGCAAGTAAAGCGGGGGTGGGGCAAGAGATAACAAAAGAGGTGTTGGTCGGACAAGGTTGCAGAGAATAACTGACCACAAAGTCATGGAGCAAAGGCAAATGGTATGTTAAAGGTGTGGTGAAAGACAAAGCGTTAGTACAGAGAGGGTGTTAATTGACAGAAAAACAAACAGCCCCAAGCACAAACATGAAAAAAAACAGTGGGTAGCCACAGTAGAAACAAATTAAACAAGCTAAAATAAAATAAAGAAAAAAGAAAAAGTAAATAAAAATAAAAAGGGAGGCCAGTCATGCTCTGAAATTGTTGAACTCAATGTTCAGTCTGGAAGGCTGTAACATGCCTAATCGGTAAATGAGGTGCTGTTCCTCGATCTTGCATTGATGTTCACTGGAACACTGCAGCAATCCCAGGACAGAGATGTGAGCATGAGAACAGGGGGGCGTTGAAATGGCCAGCAGCAGGAAGCTCAGGGTTATGCTTTCGGACTGAGCGGAGGTGTTCCGCAAAGCGGTCTCCCAATCTGCGTTTGGTCTCCCCAATGTAGAGGAGACCACACTGTGAGCAGTGAATACAGTATACTACATTGAAAGAAGTACAAGTAAATCGCTGCTTCACCTGAAAGGAGTGTTTGGGGCCTTGAATAGTGAGGAGAAAGGAGGTAAATGGGCAGGTGTTACACCTCCTGCGATTGCAGAGGAAGGTGCCGTGGGAAGGGGACAAGGTGGTGGGGGTAAAGGAGGAGTGGACCAGGGTGTCGCGAAGGGAACGATCCCTTCGGAATGCTGAGGGGAGGGGAAGATGAGTTTGGTAGTGGCATCACACTGGACGTAGTGGAAATGGCAGAGGATGATCCTTTGGATGTGGAGGCTGATGGGGTAGAAAGTGAGGACAAGGGGAACCCTGTCGCGGTTCTGAGAGGAAGGGGAAGGAGTGAGGGTAGAGGTGCGGAAAGGGGCCAGACACGGTTGAGGGCCCTGTCAACCACAGTGGGGGGGGGGAATCCTCGGTTGAGGAAAAAGGAAGACATATCAGAAGCATTGTCGTGGAAGGTTGCATCATCAGAGCAGATGCGTCAGAGACGGAGAAACTTGGAGAATGGAATGGAGTCCTTACAGGAGGCAGGGTGTGAAGAAGTGTTGTTGAGGTAGCTGTGGGCTTATAATGAATATTAGTAGACAGTCTATCCCCAGAGATGGAGACAGAGAAGTCGAGGAAGGGAAGGGAAGTGTCGGAGATGGACCATGTAAAGGTGAGAGAAGGGTGTAAATTAGAAGCAGAGTTGATGAACTTTTCCAGTTCGGGGCGGGAGCAGGAAACGGCACCGATACAGACATCAATGTGCCAGAGAAAGAATTGGGGGAGGGGGCCTGAGTAGGAAAGGAACAGGGAATGCTCAACATATCCCACAAAAAGACAGGCATAACTAGGACCCATTGCGGGTACCCATTGCAACACCTTTTACTTGAAGGAAATGAGTGGAGTTGAAGGAGAAGTTGTTGAATGTGAGAACGAGTTCAGCCAGGCGGAGGAGAGTGGCGGTGGATGGGGACTGGTTGGGCCTCTGTTCTAGGAAGAAGTGGAGAGCCCTCAAACTGTCTGGGGGTTGGAGGTGTAGTAAGATTGGATGTCCATAGTGAAGAGAAGGCAGTTAGGACCAGGAAACTGGAAATTGTCAAAATGACGTAGGGCATCCGAAGAGTCACAGATGTAGATGGGGAGAGACTGGACCAGAGGAGAAAAAATAGAGTCAAGATAGGAAGAAATAAGTTCAGTGGGGCAGGAACAGGCTGAAACAATGGGTCTGCCAGGACAGTCCTGTTGGTGGATTTTGGGAAGTAGGTAGAAGCGGGCTGTCCGGGATTGTGGGTCTATGAGGTTGGAAGCTGTAGAGGGAAGATCTCCAGAGGAGATGAGGTCAGTGACAGTCCTGTGGACAGTAGCTTGATGTTCGGTGGTAGGGTCATGGTCCGGGGGAAGTTGGAAGAAGTGTCTGAGAGTTGACGCTGAGCTTCTGCAAGGTAGAGGTCGGTACGCCAGACAACAACAACACCACTCTTGTCTGCAGGTTTGATGATAATGTCGGGGTTAGACCTGAGAGAATGGAGTGCGGCAAGTTTCGAGGGGACAGGTTAGAATGAGTGAGGGGGGCAGAGAAATTGAGACAGTTTTCAATAAAAAGATCAAGAGCAGGTAAGAGGCCAGAGGGAGAATGCTGGAGGCGGGTGAATGGGTCTACTGGTCGCGGGGAGGACTCCTGGTCAAAGAAGTGAGCCCGGAGGCAAAGGCGATGGAAGAAGAGCTCAACGTCATGCCAAGTGCAAAATTCATTGAGGTGGGGGCGTAAGGGGATAAAACTGAGTCCTTTGCTGAGTACAGAACGTTCAGCATCAGAAAGGGGAAGGTCAGAAGGTATAGTGAATACATGGCAAGGGGTCACATCAGAAGGGGTGGGGTCAGAGGGTTAATTTGACGTGCATGTTTTCTCCAGTTGAGCTTCGTCTTCAGGCAGATACAGGCAGCATCACTGCCTTGTCCTATTAACACCTCTCTTGTTATCTGTTGCCCCCACCCCCGCTTTACTTGCTTAAAACCTATTATATTTCTAATATTTGCCAGTTCTGATGAAGGGTCACTGACCTGAAATGTTAACACTGCTTCTCTCTCCACAGATGCTGCCAGACCTGCTGAGTATTTCCAGCATTTCTTGTTTTTATTTCAGATTTCCAGCATACGCAGTATTTTGCTTTTAGTTGAGATCCTGAGGGGTCTTGAAAGGGTGGATGTGGGAAGGATGTTTCCCCTTATGGGAGAATCTAGAACTCGGGGGTCACTGTTTAAAAATAAGGGGTCACCCATTTAAGACAGAGATGAGGAGAAACTTTTTCTCCAAGGGTCTTGAGGAACTCTCTTCCTCAAAAGGCAGTTGAAGCAGAGTCTTTGAATATTTTTAAGGCAGAGGTTAATAGATTCTTGATAAGCCAGGGGATGAAAGGTTGTCGGGGTAGGTGGGAATGTGGAGTTGAGGTTACAATCAGATCAGCCATGATCTTGTTCAATGGCGGAGCAGCCTCGAGGGGCCAAGTGGCCTACTTCTACTCCTAATACGTATGTTCGTATAACGTGAGCATTCCACCCGCACTGATGGCTTCTCATGTTGGTGTTTTAAGAATTTTGGTGTCAGGATCTTGCCTTGCCATCAGATTTTCATTAATCATCTCAGGCAGCTTTGGTTAAGTTAATTCAGTATGTTACTTTGATGTGCATGTTTTCTCCAGTTGAGCTTTGTCTTCAGGCTGATACAGGTAGCATCACTGCCTTGTAGAGTGACTGTTAGTTTTGGCAGTTCTGCAGGCTGCCTTCATATGAGTATTGACTTTTGTTGAAGGGTGTGGCCCAGGTGGAAACTGTTTTCAGCTTGAATAATGTAATCATAAGAGCATAAGAAGTCAGAGCAGGAGTAGGAAATTTGGCGCCTCGAGCCTATTCTGCCACTCAATAAGATCATGACTGACCTGATCGTGGCATCAACTTCACTTTCCTGCCCGCCCGCCCCATAACCCTTGACTCCCTTGTAGATAAACAATCTTCTAATTCAGCCTTGAATATATTCAATGATCCAGCCTCCACTGCTCTCTTGGGTCGAGAATTCCAAAGATTAATGATCCACTGAGCGAAAGAATCCCTCCTCATTTCTGTCTTAATTGGCAGACCCATTATTCTGACACTGTGCCCTCCAGTTCTAGATTTCTCCATGAGGAGAAACATTCTCTCTTTTGCACCTTGATTTTCTACTGTTATTGGGATGTTTTAATGTCTTTTACAGTGAAGACAGATAGAAAATATTTGTTAGAAGTCTCTGCCATTTCCTTGTTCCCCATTAATTCCCCAGTCTCATCCTCTAAGGGACCAATATTTACTTTAGCTACTCTTTTTTTAAATACTTGTTGAAACTCTTGATATCTTTTCATATTTCTTGCTAGTTTACTCTCATAGTCTAATTTATCCCTCTATTATTTTTTAGTCATCCTTTGCTGATTTCTAAAATTTTCCTAATCTTCTGGCTGTCAACTAATCTTAGCAGCATTGTATGCCTTTTCTTGCAATTTGATCACATCCTTGATTTCCTTATTTAACCATGGGTGGTTCATCTTTCAATTTTTCAATATTTCAGTGGAATATATATTCGTTGAGTGGTGTGAAATATTTCCGTAAATGCTTGCCACTGCTTATCTACAGTCTTACTTTTTAATGTATTTTCCCAATACATTAGCCAATTCTGTCTTCATACCTTAAGACGTTAGTTTCAGACCCAAGCTTCTCTGCCTGAAACTGAATGTAAAGTTCTATCAGATTATGATCCCTCTTCCTGAGAAGATCCTTTACTATGAGGTCATTAATTAATCCTGCCTGATTACACATTACGAAGCCTAAACAAGCCTGTTCCCTGGTTGGTTCCACAACGTATTGTTTAATAAACTGTCCCAAATAATCACAATGGACTCGTCCTCAAGGCTACCATTGCCAATTTGATTTGTCCAGTTGATATGGAGAATAAATTCACCCACAATTATTGCAGTATCTTTCTTCCAAGCCCCCATGATCTCTTGATTTATACTCTGTCCTCTAGTGTACTACTGTTTGGGGGGCCTATAAATTACTCTCACCAGTGACTTCCTTCCCTTGCTATTTCTTATCTCCACCTAAACTGATTCTACATCTTGATTTTCTGAGCCAAGATCATTTCTCACTACAGTACCGATCTCTTCCTTTATTAACAGAATGGTGGTGGACAATTAAACAACTAACTGGAGGAGGTGGCTCCACAAATATCCCTATCCTCAATGATGGGGGAGCCCAGCACATCAGTGCGAAAGATAAGGCTGAAGCATTTGCAACAATCTTCAGCCAGAGGTGCCGAGTTGATGATCCATATCGGCCTCCTCCTGACGTCCCTAACATCACAGATGCCAGACTTCAGCCAATTCGATTCACTCTGCGTGATATCAAGAAACGACTGAAGGCACTGGATACTGCAAAAGCTATGGGCCCTGACAATATTCCGGCAATAGTACTGAAGACCTGTGCTCCAGAACTTGCCACGCCCCTAGCCAAGCTGTTCCAGTACAGCTACAACACTGGCATCTACCCTGCAATGTGGAAAATTGCCCAGGTATGTCCTGTACACAAAAAGCTGGACAAGTCCAACCCGGCCAATTACCGCCCCATCAGCCTACTCTCAATCATCAGTAAAGTGATGGAAGGTGTCATCAACGGTGCCATCAAGCGGCACTAGCTTAGCAATAACCTGCTCAGTGACGCTCAGTTTGGGTTCCGCCAGGGCCACTCAGCTCCTGAACTCATCACAGCCTTGGTTCAAACATGGACAAAAGAGCTGAACTCAAGAGGAGAGGTGAGAGTGACATCAAGGCAGCATTTGACCGGGTATGGCATCAAGTAGCCCTAGCAAAACTGAGGTCAATGGGAATCAGGGGGAAAACCCTCCTCTGGCTGGAGTCATACCTAGCGCAAAAAAAGATGGTTGTGGTTGTTGTAGATCAATCATCTCAGCTTCAGGACATCACTGCAGGAGTTCCTCAGGGTAGTGTCCTAGGCCCAACCATCTTCAGCTGCTTCATCAATGACCTTCCTTCAATCATAAGGTCAGAAGTGGGGATGTTCGCTGATGATTGCACAATGTTCAGCACCATTCGTGACTCCTCAGATACTGAAGCAATCCGTGTAGAAATGCAGCAAGACCTGGACAAAATCCAGGCTTGGACTGATAAGTGGCAAGTAACATTCGCGTCACACAAGTGCCAGACAATGACCATCTCCAACAAGAGAGAATCTAACCATCTCCCCTTGACATTACCATCGCTGAATCCCCCACTATCAACATCCTAGGGGTGACCATTGACCAGAGACTGAACTGGAGTAGCCATATAAATACCGTGGCTACAAGAGCAGGTCAGAGGCTAAGAATCCTGAGGCGAATAGCTCACCTCCTGTCTCCCCAAAGCCTGTCCACCATCTACAAGGCACAAGTCAGGAGTGTGATGGAATACTCTCCACTTGCCTGGATGGGTGCAGCTCCAACAACACTCAAGAAGCTTGACACCATCCAGGACAAAGCAGCCTGCTTGATTGGCACCCCATCTACAAACATGCACTCCCTTCAGCACCGACGCACAGTAGCAGTAGTGTGTACCATCTACAAGATACACTGCAGCAATGCACCACAGCTCCTTAGACAGCACCTTCCAAACCCACGACCTCTACCAACTAGAAGGACAAGGGCAGCAAATACATGGGAACACCACCACCTGCAAGTTCCCCTCCAAGTCACACACCATCCTGACTTGGAACTATATCGCCGTTCCTTCACTGTCGCTGGGTCAAAATCCTGGAACTCCCTTCCCAACAGCACTGTGGGTCTACCTATCCCAAATGGACTGCAGCGGTTCAAGAAGGCAGCTCACCACCACCTTCTCAAGGGCAATTAGGGATGGGCAATAAATGCTGGCATCGCCAGTGACGCCCACATCCCATGAATGAATAAAAAAAAACCAGAGCTACCCCACCTGCTTTTCTTCCTATCCTTTCAAAATGCCAAATGACCTTGAATATTCGGATCCCAGTCTTGGTCACCTTGCAACCAAGTCTTAGCAATGGCTATTATATCGCACCCATTTATTTTGATTTGTGCCATCAGTTCATCTAACTTGTTGTAGATGCTGTGAGTATTCAGGTGAAGAGCCTTTAAATTCTTTTTGCCATTTTTCCCTACTCTGACCCTATTTGCTGGTACACTCTTATGTTTGTACATTATGTCCCTTCCTGTCACCCTGGTTATCATTACCATGTCACTACTCTGCACTACTGTCTTATCCTTTCTCTTCATCTTTCTAAAGTTCCCTTCAGCTGAACCCTCCCCCCACCAACTATTTGGCTTACAGCCCTCTTTACAGCCGTAATTATTCGATTCAGCAGGATACTGGTCTCAGCTTGGTTCAAGTGAAGCCTATCTAGTGGAACAGCTCACTCTTTCCCCAGTACTGGTGCCAGTGCCGCATGAATTGAAACCCATCTTTCCCACACCAGTCTTTGAGCCACACATTCAGCACTCTGATCTTATTTACGCTATGCCAGTTTTTCCGTGGTTCAGGTAGTAACCCAGAGGTTATCAGTTTTGTGTTTCTGCTCTTTAATTTAACCCCTAGCTGCTCATATTCTCTCAGCAGAACCTCTTTCTTAGTCCTATCTATGTCATTGGTGCCTACGTGAATCTCTCCCCTCCCACTCCAAGTTCCTCTCTGGCCCCCAGGAGATGTCCTTAATCCTGGCAGCGGGCAGGAAACATAGCCTTCGGTATTCATGCTATCAGCTGCAAAGAACAGTATCTATTCCCTAACTTTGCTGTCCCGTACCACAACTACAGTCCTTTTTACTGTCCCAACTTGAATGGCCCCCTGCGCCATGGTGCTGTGGTAACATGGGCACCAATGTCACAAACATGACTTGTCCTATTTTACGCATTCACAGGATGTTGGTGTCACTGGCAAGGGCATCATTTATTGCCCATTTTAAGTGCCCTTGAGAAGGTGGTGTGAGACCCCTTCTTGAACTGCTGCAGTCCATGTGACGAAGAGATTCCCATAGTACTGTTACAGAGGGGATTCCAGGATTTTGACCCAATGATGAAGGAACAGTGACAGTGATATATTTCCAAGTCAAAATGGTGTGTGAATTGGAGGGGAATGTGATTGTGTTCCCATGAACCTCCTGCCCTTTTCCTGCTAGGTAGTAGACATCGTGAGTTTGGAGGCGTTGTTGAAGAAGCCTTGGCAAGTTGCTGCAGTGCATCTTGCAGATGGTACACAGTGCTGCTGCTGTGTGTTGGTCGTGGAGGGAATGAATATTCTAGATGTTTGCACAGGGTGCCAATCAAGCAGGCTGCTTTGCCCTGGATTGTATTGAGCTTCCTGCGTGTTGTTGGAGCTGCACTCATCCAGGAAGTGGAGAGTACTCTTACCACATTCCTGCCTTATCCACAGGAGTAGGCCATTTAGCTCCATAAGCCTGTTGTGCCATTCATTGAAATAATGGGTGATCTGCAACCTAACTCCATATATCCAGTTTTGTGTTCATTATGTAGTAATTATATACGGGCAGACTAAAACTGTGGTTGTTTGGTTTAGAGGTGCATATTTGTGATGTGTGCCTCTGTAAATAAAAGCTTATAGAGTGTATGAAGGTTAGACTCCAGTTCTATCCTTCACTATCTAACTATCTGAAATAGAGCCCTTTGCCCCACATGCCTTAATACCTTTGGTTAACAAATATCTATCAATCACAGATTTAAAATTAATCGTTGATCTAGCATGAATTGCTGCTTCTGGAAAAAAGTTCCAAGCTTAGAGTCATTACAGCACAGAAGGAGCCCATTCGGCCCATCGAGCCCATGCTGGCTCTCCGTCGAACAATCCAGTCAGTCCCATTCCACCGCTCTAGCCCGTAGCCCTGCAAGTTTATTTCCCTACCCTCGTAGGCAGTGGGTTCCTGGTCATTACCACTTGTTGCATAACAAAGTTCTTGCTCACACTGCTGTATCTCTTGCCCAGAACCTTAAATCTGTGTCCCTTCATCCTTGTACCATCAGCTAATGGGGACAGCTTTTCTTTATCTACCATATCTATACCTGTCATGATCTTCTACATCTCTTTCAGATCTCGCCTCAATCTCCTTTGCTCCAAGGATGAGAACCCCAATTTCTCCAACCTAACCTTGTAGCTAAAATCCCTCGACCCTGGAACTTCTGGTAAATCTCCTCTGTACCCCCTCAAAGACCCTCATATCCTACCTGAAGTGTGGTGACCAGAACTTAACGCAGTACTCGAGTTGTGGCCTAACCAGACCTTTATAAAGATGCAGCATAACCTCTCTGCTTTTGTACTCCATACCTCTAATTATGAAGCCAAGATCCCATATTCTTTGCTAACTACTCTCTCAATATGTCCTGCCACCTTCAAAAATCTATGCACATGAATTCCCAGGTGCCTCTGTCCCTGTACATACTGAACAACTGTGCCATTAAGTATATATTGGCTCCCCTTATCCCTACTGCCAAAATGCATCACCTCACGCTTCTCTCTATTAAATTCCATCTGCTACTTGTCTGCCCATTCTGCTAGCCTATCTATGTCCTATTGCAGTTGATTGTTATCATCCTCACTGAGTGCCACTCCTTCAAGTTTGGTATCTGGGAAATTTTGAAATTTTGTTCTGTAATGCAATATCCAAGTCATTTATATATCTCAGAACAAGCAGTGGTCCTATCACCGAACCTTAGGGAACGCCACTGTCTACCATCCATCAGTCTGGAAAACAACTGTTAACTGTAACTTGCTGTCTTCTGACCTTTAGCCAATATCGAAGCTGACACTGACCCTCCTCTTCTATGAGCCATCCCCTGCCTCTTCCCCTATAGCCCTGCAAATTTTTTCACTTCAGATAATTGTCCAGTTCTTTTTTGAAGGTCTTGATTGAATCTGCCTCCAGAACATGCTCAGGCAGTTCATTCTAGAGCCTAACTACTCACTGCGTAAAAATGTTTTTCCCCATGTCGCTGTTGCTTCTTTTGCCACTCAGCTTAAATTGGTGTCCTCGGATCTGGATCCTTCCACCAATGGGAACAGTATCTCCCTATCTACTCTGTCCAGACCCTTAATGATTTTGAATGCCTCTATCAAATCTCCTTTTAATCTTCACTTCTCCAAGGAAGCCAGCCCCAGCTTCTCCAATCTATCTGCAGAACTTAAGTTCTTCATCCCTGGAACCATTCTCATGAATCTTTTCTGTACCCTCCATAATGCTTTCACATCCTTCCTAAATTGCAGTGCCCAGAACGGGATATAATACTCCTTTTGGGGCCGAACCATTGTTTTATACAGATTTATCATAAGTTCCTTGTTCTTGTACTCTATGCCCCTTTTTATAAAGCCCAAGATCCCATATGCTTTCTTCACCACATTCTCAATCTGCTGTGCCACCTTCAATGATTGGTGCACATATACCCCAGGTCCCTCTGCTCCTGCACCCTTTTTAGGATTGTACCCTTTATTTTATGTTGCCTCTTCTCATTGTTCTTACCAAAATGAATCACTTCATACTTCTTTGCATTAAAGTTCATCTGCCTATGTCCTCCTGAAGTTTATCACTATCCTCCTCACAGTTCACAATACTTCCAATTTTTGTGTCATCTAAAAATTTTGAAAATGCACCTTGGGCACACAAATCTAGGTCATTAACACATATCAGGAAAAGAAGGGGTCCCAACACCAACCCCGGGGGAACCCCACTATATACCTTCCTTCAGTCAGAAAAACAACCGTTCACAACTACTCTCTCTTTCCTGTCACTCAGCCAATTTCATATCCATGTTGCCACTGTCCCTTTTATTCCATAGACTCTAACTTTACTGACAAGCCTTTTATCAACTGCCTTTTGGAAATCCATGTGCAAAACATCAACCACATTACTCTCATCACCCTCTCAGTTACCTCATCAAAAAATTCAAGCAAGTTAGTTAAAAGCAATGTGCCCTTAACAAATTTTTTCTGGCTCTCCTTAATTAATCCACATTTGTCCAAATGACTCTTAATTTTGTCCAGAATTTCTAAAAGCTTTCCCACCAATAAGTTTAAACTGATTGGTCTGTAGTTGCTGGGCTTGTCCTCGCATCTTTTTTTGAACAAGGGTGTAGTGTTTGCGATTCTACAGTCCTCTGGCACCACATCTGTATCTAAAGAGGATTGGAAGATTATGGCAGGGCCTCCGCAGTTTCCACCCTTACTTCCCTAAGTATCCCTGGATGCATCTCATCCAGTCCTGATGACTTATCAACTTTCTGTGTGGCCAACCTATCCAAGACCTCCTCTTTATCAATTTTTATTTCATTCAGTGTCTCAACTACCTGCTCCTACACCATGACTTGGGTACTATCTTGTTCCTTGGTAAAGACAGATATAAAGTACTCATTTAGTACCTCGTCCATGCCCCCTGCCTCCATGCATAAATCCTCTTTTAGGTCCCTAATTAGCTGAATTCCTCCTTTTATCACCCATTTACGATATGTAGGCCTGTAGAAGACTTTTAGATTTCTTATTATGCTAGCCGCGAGTCTCTTCTCATACTCACTCTTTGCTTCTCTTATTTGTTTTTTCACTTCCTATCTGAACCTTCTGTATTCAGTTGAATTCTCAAATGGATTATCCACCTGACCTCTGTCATATGTACCCTTTTTCTGCTTCATCTTAGTCTCTATCTCTTTTGTCATCCAGGGAGCTCTAGTTCTGTTTGCCCTACCTTTTCCCCTTGTGGAATGTACCTGGCCTGTACCTGAACTATTTCCCCTTTAAAGGCAGCCCGTTGTTCAGTTACAGTTTTGCCTACCTGTCAGTGATTCCAATTTACTTGGGCCAGATCGATTCTCACTCCATTGAAGTTGGCCCTACGCCAATTAATTATCTTTATTCTGGATTGCTCCTTGTCCTTTTCCATAGCCAACCTCAACCTTATGATGCAATGGTCACGTTCCCCTACTGACACTTGACCCACCTCTTTCCTCAGAACCAGATCCAACAATGCCTCCTTCTTTGTTGGGCTGGAAACATACTAATGTTAAAAATTCTCCTGAACGCACTCTAGAAACTCTTGTCCATTTCTACCCTTTACACTATTATTATCCTAGTATGTATTAGCATATATTCCATATAGCATAACCAGCCTTTCCAGTACATCCTGCCTATCAGTTTTCACCTCATCCATTACATATAACATCTCCACTTCTCCTAATATTTTGTCAGCAACCTCTTCCTCAGTAAACACCGATACAAAGTACTCATTGAGTATTCTAACCTTGCCCTGTGTCTCTAAGCATATATCACCTTCTTTGTCTCTAATAGGACCAACCCAATCTCTTAGTATCCACTTACTATTTACATCCCAGTTGGAAGATTTTTGGATTCCCTTATGGTAACTGCCATTCTATTCTCTCTTTGCCAGTTTAATCTTCCTCTTCACTTCCCCTTTCAACTTATTGTATTTGGCCTGGTTCTTGCTTGAAGAATTCACCGGATATAAATAATACATGCTCTTTTTGATTCTTCATATTCCCCATCTCCCTTGTCATCCAAGGAGCCCTGGCTTTGGTTCCCCTACCTTTCCCCCTTGTTGGAATGTACCTAGCCTGTGCCTAACATCTCCTGCTTTAAGATCACCCATTGTTCTGTTACAATTTTTCCTGTAAGTCTTTGGTTCCATTTTACCCTAGCTAGACCCCTCTCATCCCATTGAAGTTAGCCCTCTTCCAATTTAGAAGTTCTACTTTAGTAATGGCGAAGAGCAAGGAACAGTCTAATCTAAACCTTATGATACGATGATCACCCTTACCCGGTGTTGCCCCACAGACATTTAATTCACTTGGCCCACCTCATTCCCCAGCACCAGATCCAGCAACGCCTCCTTCTTAGCTGGATCGAGAACATTCTGGTCAAGGAAGTTATCCCAAACACATTTCAGAAATTCCTCCCTCTCCTTTCCCTTTACTCTAACATTATCCCAATCAATATTTGGGTAATTGAAGTCACCCAAAATCATCACATTCTTGCGCATCTCTGTGATTTCCCTGCAGATTTGCTCCTCTGTCTCACTCTCACTGTTTGGAGGCCTATGGAATATCCCAGTAGCGTGATCATCCCCTTTTTATTTCTCAACTCTAATCAAATGGAGGCTGTCCTTTCCCCCTCAAGGACGTCCTCATTTTCCAACACTGCAACATTCTCCCTAATCAGTTCTGCCACCCCCACCTCCCTCTTTTCCTTCTCTATCTTCACCAAACACCTGGAATCTTCGAATTTGAAGCACCCAGCCTTCACCATTTTTATGCTACATTTCTGTTATTGCCATTACATTACCGGCTGAAAAAACTAGCCGTCCATTCTAATCCCACCTTCCAGCACCTGGTCCATAGCCTTGCAGGTTACAGCACTTGAGGTGCAGGTCCAGGTATGTTTTAAAAGAATTGAGGGTTTCTGGCTCCATCACTGATCCAGGCAGCGAATTCCAGATATCCACCACCCTTTGGGTGAAAAAGTATTTCCTCATGTCCCCTCTAATCCTTCTACCAGTCACCTTAAATCTGTGCCCCCTGGTAATTAACCTCTGCACTAGGGGAAACAGGTCCTTCCTGTCTACTCTATCTAGGCCCCTCATAATTTTGTATACCTCAATTGAGTCACCCTTTATCCTCCTGCATTCTAAGGAAAACAGCCCTAGTCCATCCAATCTTTCTTCATAGCTGCAATTTTCCAGCCCTGGCAACATTCTTGTAAATCTCCTCTGTACTCTCTCCAGAGGAATTATGTCCTTCCTGTAATGCGGTGACCAGAACTGTACACAATACTCCAGCTGTGGCCTAACCAGCATTTTGTACAGTTCCCGCATTACAACCCTGCTTTTGTATTCTATACCTCGGCCAATAAATGAAAGCATTCCATATGCTGCCGCCTTCTACCTGTCTTGCAAACTTCAGGGACCTGTGGACATGCACTCCAAGGTCTCTCGTTCCTCTACCCGTCTCAATATCCTCCCATTTATTGTGTATTCCCTTGCTTTGTTTGTCCTCCCCAAATGCACTACCTCACACTTCTCCGGATTAAATTCCATTTGCCACTTTTCCACTCGCTCAACCAAACCATTGATATCATTCTGGAGTCTACAGTCATCCTCTTCATTATCAGCTACACGGCCAATTATTGTGTCATCAACAAGTTTCCCAATCATGCCTCCCACCTTTAAGTCCAAATCATTAACGTATACCATAAACAGCAAGGGACCCAACACTGAGCCCTGTGGAACGCCATTGGAAACCCTTTTCCATTTGCAAAAACATCCGTCGACCATTACCCTTTGTTTCCTGTCACTGAGCCAATTTTGGATCCAACTCGCCACATTCCCATGGACTTTTACTTTTCTGACCAGTCTGCCATGTTGGACCTTGTCAAATGCCTTATTAAAATCCATGTAGACAACATCCACTGCATGACCCTCATCAATCCTCCTTCTTAGTTACTCAAAAAATTTAATTTAGTAAGACATGACCTTCCCTGAACAAATCCATGCTGACTATCCCTGATTAATCCGTGCCTTTCTGAGTGGCAGTTTATCCTATCTCTCAGAATTGATTCTAATAATTTGCCCACCACCAAGGTCAGACTGACCAGCCTATAATTATTTGGCCTATCCCTTTCACCCTTTTTAAACAATGGTACACCGTCCACAGACCTCCAGTCCTCTGGTACCTCACCTGTATCGAGTGAGGATTTGAAAATGATCCTCTGGCACCTGCTATTTCCTCCCTGGCTTCCTTTAACAGCCTGGGATACAATCCATCCGGCCCTGGTGATTTATCCACTTTCAAGATGTCGGACCCTCTAGTCTCTCATTATGCTTATTGTATCTAATATTTCACACTCCTCCTCTTTAACTACAGTGTCTGCATCATCCCTCTCCTTTATGAAGACAGAGACAAAGTCCTCATTAAGAACTCTGCCTACATCTTCTGCATCCAACCATAAGTTCCCTTGTACACCTCTGATAGGCCCTACCCTTTCCTTGGTTATCCTGTTGCTCTTAATGTACTGATAAAACATCTTTGGGTTTTCCTTAATTTTACCTGCCAATATTTTTTCATGTCCTCTCTTTGCTTTCCTAATTTCCTTTTTTACTTCACCCTTGCACTTTCTATACTCCTCTAGACTTTCTAAAGTATTAAGTTTTTTGTGGCTGTCATAAGCTTTCTTTTTTTTCCCCCCTGGGCAGGAGGCACCTATTCAAAGGGACAGTTGCAGCTCAACAGGGCTGGGACCGATGTTCTCGCAGGGAGGTTCCCACACAGCTATTTGTGCTTGTAGCTCACCAACGTTATTCACCACACTTTGTGCATTTACATACATGCATTGTAAACCAGTCTTTGTATTCCTCCAGTCTTTCTTCGTCTGCTCCTATCTAACAAGGTACTACTTCCTTCACTACTATCCAACATTCTGACTCCTTTATGCACCTTATTCCTCTTTTCTACTTGTATTAGCTGGTGCCCATACTCCCTGCCAATTTAGTTTAAACCCTCCCCAACACACTAGAGAACCTCCCCACAAGGACATCAGTCCCAGTCATGTTGAGGTGCAACTGTCCCTTTCAGTAGGTGCCTCCTGCCCCAGAGCTGATGCCAAAGTGCCAAGAATCTGAAGTCCTCCCTCCTATACCATGCCTCAAGCCACACATTGATCGTATCTTACTATTTCTACTCTCACTGGTGTATAGCATTGGGAACAATCTAGAGATTACTACCTTCGAAGTCCTACTCTAACATCCTCTCTAGCTCTTGAAAGTCTGACCGTAGGACCTCAGTATCTGCTCTTTCTATGTCATTGGCATCAACATATACCACAACTTCTGGCTCACTCCCTGTAGAATATTCTGCACCCTCTCCGTGATGTCTTTTACCCTGGTACCAGGGAGGCAAGACACCAGGCAGGGCTCATGATAATAGTTGCAAAAATGCCTGTACCTGTCCCCCTAAGTATTAAATTTCCTATAACAATTGCATTTCTACTTTTTGCTGTCCCACCCCTCTCCTCCCACCCCGTGCAGTCTCTTGCCCATTGGTGCCAAGGTCTGGACTACACTCCTTCAAGGTGTCGTCGCTCCCATGGAGCAGTCTCCACTGCTGAGTACCAATTTGAGAGTGGCACACATCCTGAAGACTCCTATACTTCCTACTTCTTTGTCCCTTTACGGATGGCCACCCATTTACTATCCTGAGCTGTCTTTGCCTGTATGGTGACCACCTCCTGGAACGTACAATTCAGGAAACTCTCATCCTCCCTGATGTTCCACAGTGACTGCAAGTGCCTCTCAAGCTCGGAAATCCTGAGCTTGAGCGGGAGACGCTTCCGACACATATGATTCCCCCATGATGCATGGCATGTCCTGAAGTTCCCACATGGCACAGGAATTGCAAATAACAAGTCTCAGATGCCTCCTCATCATCTAAAGAATCATTATTCCCTCTTTAGAATCTATTTAGTACCTTTTTTTGAACTATTAATTTTAACTAATGCCTCCCAAACTGCTCTGTGCTAATACTCTTATAAATTCACTTATTGTTATACTTACCCTGATTGAAATTTATAATTTCCCAGTTCTTAGTTTAAACAAATGCTGTAGTTAGAGAGGGAAAAAAGAGAAATACTCACCAACCAATTACCTACCTGCTTTCCTGTGACATCTCGGTTTAATTTTTTTTCTCTTTTTTTTGAACATGCTCACTCTGACACCCACTGACTTCCCACTGCCACTTTTAACTGTGGATCTCTGGCACTTTTAACTGTGGATCTCTGGCACTGTTCTCTCTCAGGCTTGTTTGCTCTCTGTCTCTTGATGACTCTCCACTGCCCCTTTTAATTGTGGATCTCTGGCAATTTTCTCTCTTAGTTTCTATCTCTCTCCGACGCCACCCCCTTGTTGTTTTATGCTTCGATCACACTGCTTAGAATGCTAGCTATCTTTATATGAGTGGAAAATTTTGACATATAGATTTCTATCCCATCATTTAAGTCATTAATGAATACAGTGAATAGTTGAGGCCCCAACACAGATCCTTGCGAGACACCGCTAGCCACATCTTGCCAGTTAGAGTATCTGGCCCATTATCATTAACCTCTGTCTCCTCCCACTCAACCAATTTCTGAACATCCACAGACCACTGATCATTACTTTAGACATCTCTTCAAAAATAATTCAATTGGATTAATCAGGCATAACTTACACTTTACAAATCCATGCTAGCTCTCTCTGACCAGCTGAAAATTTTCAAGGTGTTAGAATTAGAATTAGAACATTACAGCGCAGTACAGGTCCTTCGGCCCTCGATGTTGCGCCGACCTGTGAAACCATCTGACCTACACTATTCCATTTTCATCCATATGTCTATCCAATGACCACTTAAATGCCCTTAAAGTTGGCGAGTCTACTACTGTTGCAGGCAGGGCGTTCCACGCCCTACTACTCTCTGCGTAAAGAAACTACCTCTGACATCTGTTCTATATCTATCACCCCTCAACTTAAAGCTATGTCCTCTTGTGTTTGCCATCACCATCCAAGGAAAAAGACTCTCACTATCCACCCTATCTAACCCTCTGATTATCTTATATGTCTCTATTAAGTCACCTCTCCTCCTCCTTCTCTCCAATGAAAACAACCTCAAGTCCCTCAGCCTTTCCTCGTAAGACCTTCCATCCATACCAGGCAACATCCTAGTAAATCTCCTCTGCACCCTTTCCAAAGCTTCCACATCCTTCCTATAATGCGGTGACCAGAACTGCACGCAATACTCCAGGTGCGGTCTCACCAGAGTTTTGTACAGCTGCAGCATGACCTCGTGGCTCCGAAACTCGATCCCCCTACTAATAAAAGCTAACACACCATATGCCTTCTTAACAGCCCTATTAACCTGGGTAGCAACCTTCAGGGATTTATGCACCTGGACACCAAGATCTCTCTGTTCATCTACACGACCAAGAATCTTCCCATTAGCCCAGTACTCTGCATTCCTGTTACTCCTTCCAAAGTGAATCACCTCGCACTTTTCCGCATTAAACTCCATTTGCCATCTCTCAGCCCAGCTCTGCAGCCTATCTATATCCCTCTGTAACCGACAACATCCTTTGGCACTATCCACAACTCCACCGACCTTAGTGTCATCTGCAAATTTACTAACCCACCCTTCTACACCCTCTTCCAGGTCATTTATAAAAATGACAAACAGCAGTGGCCCCAAAACAGATCCTTGCGGTACACCACTAGTAACTAAACTCCAGGATGAACATTTGCCATCAACTACCACCCTCTGTCTTCTTTCAGCTAGCCAATTTCTGATCCAAAGCTCTAAATCACCTTCAGCCCCATACTTCCGTATTTTCTGCAATAGCCTACCGTGGGGAACCTTATCAAACGCCTTACTGAAATCCATATACACCACATCCACTGCTTTACCCTCATCCACCTGTTTGGTCACCTTCTCGAAAAACTCAATAAGGTTTGTGAGGCACGACCTACCCTTCACAAAACCGTGCTTACTATCGCTAATGAACTTATTCTTTTCAAGATGATTATAAATCCTGTCTCTTATAACCTTTTCCAACATTTTACCCACAACCGAAGTAAGGCTCACAGGTCTTTAATTACCAGGGCTGTCTCTACTCCCCTTCTTGAACAAGGGGACAACATTTGCTATCCTCCAGTCTTCCGGCACTATTCCTGTCGACAATGACGACATAGGGCGGCACAGTGGCGCAGTGGTTAGCACCGCAGCCTCACAGCTCCAGGGACCCGGGTTCGATTCCGGGTACTGCCTGTGTGGAGTTTGCAAGTTCTCCCTGTGTCTGCGTGGGTTTTCTCCGGGTGCTCCGGTTTCCTCCCACAAGCCAAAAGACTTGCAGGTTGATAGGTAAATTGGCCATTATAAATTGTCACTAGTATAGGTAGGTGGTAGGGAAATATAGGAATAGGTGGGGATGTTTGGTAGGAATAGGTGGGGATGTTTGGTAGGAATATGGGATTAGTGTAGGATTAGTATAAATGGGTGGTTGATGTTCGGCACAGACTCGGTGGGCCGAAGGGCCTGTTTCAGTGCTGTATCTCTAATCTAAAAAAAATAAAGATCAAGGACAAAGGCTCTGCAATCTCCTCCCTAGCTTCCCAGAGAATCCTAGGATAAATCCCATCTGGCCCAGGGGACTTATCTATTTTCACACTTTCCAAAATTGATAACACCTCCTCCTTGTGAACCTCAATCCCATCTAGCCTAGTAGCCTGAATCTCAGTATTCTCCTCGACAACATTTTCTTTCTCTACTGTAAATACTGACGCAAAATATTCATTTAACACTTCCCCTACCTCCTCTGATTCCACACACAACTTCCCACTACTATCCTTGATTGGCCCTAATCTAACTCTAGTCATTCTTTTATTCCTGATATACCTATAGAAAGCCTATCAGGGTTTTCCTTGATCCTATCCGCCAATGACTTCTCGTGTCCTCTCCTTGCTCTTCTTAGCTCTCCCTTTAGATCCTTCCTGGCTAGCTTGTAACTCTCAAGCGCCCTAACTGAGCCTTCTTCTTCCTCTTGACAAGCGCTTCAACTTCTTTAGTAAACCACGGCTCCCTCGCTCGACAACTTCCTGCCTGCCTCACAGGTACATACTTATCAAGGACACGCAGTAGCTGCTCCTTGAATAAGCTCCACATTTCGATTGTTCCCATCCCCTGCAGTTTCCTTCTCCATCCTACGCATCCTAAATCTTGCCTAATCGCATCATAATTTCCTTTCCCCCAGCTATAATTTTTGCCCTGCGGTATATACCTGTCCCTGCCCATCGCTAAGATAAACCTAACCGAATTGTGATCACTATCAACAAAGTGCTCACCTACATCTAAATCTAACACCTGGCCGGGTTCATTACCCAGTACCAAATCCAATGTGGCATCGCCCCTGGTTGGCCTGTCTACATACTGTGTCAGAAAACCCTCCTGCACACACTGGACAAAAACTGACCCATCTAAAGTATTCGAACTATAGTATTTCCAGTCGATATTTGGAAAGTTAAAGTCCCCCATAACAACTACCCTGTTACTCTCGCCCCTGTCGAGAATCATCTTCGCTATCCTTTCCTCTACATCTCTGGAACTATTTGGAGGTCTATAAAAGACTCCCAACAGGGTGACCTCACCTCTCCTGTTTCTAACCTCGGCCCATACTACCTCAGTAGACGAGTCCTCAAACATCCTTTCTGTTGCTGTAATACTCTCCTTGATTAACAATGCCACACCCCCCCCCTCTTTTACCATCTTCTCTGTTCTTACTGAAACATCTAAATCCCGGAACCTGCAACATCCATTCCTGCCCCTGCTCTACCCATGTCTCCGAAATGGCCACTACATCGAGATCCCAGGTACCAACCCATGCTGCAAGCTCACCCACCTTATTCCGGATGCTCCTGGCGTTGAAGTAGACACACTTTAAACCAAGTTCTTGCTTGCCAGTGCCCTCTTGCGTCCTTGTAACCTTATCCCTGACCTCACTACTCTCAACATCCTGTACACTGGCACTACATTTTAGGTTCCTATTCCCCTGCTGAATTAGTTTAAACCCCCCCCGAAGAGCACTAGCAAATCTCCCCCCCAGGATATTGGTACCCCTCTGGTTCAGGTGAAGACCATCCTGTTTGTAGAGGTCCCACCTACCCCAGAAAGAGCCCCAATTATCCAGGAAACCAAAACCCTCCCTCCTGCACCATCCCTGCAGCCACGTGTTCAACTCCTCTCTCTCCCTATTCCTCGCTTCGCTATCACGTGGCACGGGCAACAACCCAGAGATAACAACTCTGTTTGTTCTCGCTCTAAGCTTCCACCCTAGCTCCCTGAATTTCTGTCTTAAATCCCCATCTCTCTTCCTACCTATGTCGTTGGTGCCTATGTGGACCACGACTTGGGGCTGCTCCCCCTCCCCCTTAAAGATCCCAAAAACACGATCCGAGACATCATGAACCCTGGCACCTGGGAGGTAACATACCAACCGTGAGTCTCTCTCGTTCCCACAGAACCTCCTATCTGTTCCCCTAACTATGGAGTCCCCAATGACTAATGCTCTGCTCCTCTTCCCCCTTCCCTTCTGAGCAACAGGGACAGACTCTGTGCCAGATACCTGTACCCCATTGCTTACCCCTGGTAAGTCGTCCCCTGCAACAGTATCCAAAACGGTATACCTGTTGTTGAGGGTGTTGTATCACCTTATTCTAGATTATAAATTCTGGCAATTTCCCGACAACAGATGTTATGTCTATAATTCTCCGGTTTCCCTCTGTCACCTTTCTTCAATATGGAGCGGCATGCACAATTTACCAATCTAAAGGAATGGCTCCCAAATTGAGTCACTTTGGAAGATTATAGTTAGGGCATCTGCAGTGTTCTGACCTTTTTCCTTTAAATACCTGGGATGGAAACCATCTGTCCTGGGGATTTGCCATTCTTCGATATCATTATTTTCTTCATTACTGTTATATATTAATATTGGTGAGTCCTTGTCCTTGATTGAATATGAATCTCCTTCGAATGTCTGGTATCCCAACCGCTTCCTCAACTATAAATACTAACACAAAGTAATTGTTCAGCATGGCCGCCATTTCCTTACTTTCATTGACACTATTACCATTAACAGTTTTCTAGGGGCCCATATTGCTTTTGATCACACTCTTTTTCCAAAGAAAATTGTAAAAAAAATTGTGTTGATTTTGATATCCTTTGCAAGTTTCTTTTCATACTCCCTGTTTGTAGTTCTTACTATCTGTTTTGTCACCCTTTGCTGTTCTTGATATCTTTTCCATTTGCCCAGGGAGGCGGTGGCGTAGTGGTATTGTCACTGGACTAGTAACCCAGAGACCCAGGGTATTGCTCTGGGGACATTGGTTCAAATCCCACCACAGCAGAAGGTGGAATTTGAATTTAATTAATAAAATCTGGAATTAAAAAGCTAGTCTAATGATGGCCATGAAACCATTGTTGATTGTTGTAAAAACCCATCTGGTTCACTAATGCCCTTTAGAGACGGAAATCTGGTCTGGCCTACATGTGAATCCAGACCCACAGCAATGTGGTTGACTCTTACCTGCCCTCTGAAATGGCCTAGCAAGCCACTCAATTGTATCTAACTGCTACAAAGTCAATAAAAAAGAATGAAACCGGACGGATTGCCCAGCATCGACCTAGGCACTGGAAACGGCAACTGCAAACCCAGCCCTGTTGACCCTTCAAAGTCCTCCTTACTAACATCTGGGGGCTTGTGCCAAAGTTGGGAGAGCTGTTCCACAGACTAGTCAAGCAACAGCCTGACATGGTCATACTCACGGAATCATACCTGACTGACAATGTCCCAGACGCTGCCATCACCATCCCCTGGTATGTCCTCTCCCACCGGCAGGACAGACCCACCAGAGGTGGCGGCACAGTGGTGTACAGTCGAGAGGGAGTCAACACAGTCTACGGACCCTATGAAGTCTCATGGCATCAGGTCAAACATGGACAAGGAAACCACCTGCTGATTACCATCGACCGCCCTCTCTCAGCTGATGAGTCAGTACTCCTCCATGTTGAACAGCACTTGGAGGAAGCACTGAGGGTGGCAAGGGCACAGAGTCTACTCTGGAGGGGGACTTCAATGTCCATTACCAAGAGTGGCTCGGTAGCACCACTACTGACTGAGCTGGCCGAGTCCTAAAGGACATAGCTGCTAGACTGGGTCTGCAGCAGGTGGTGAGGGAACCACCAAGAGGGAAAAACATACTTGACCTCGTCCTCACCAATCTTCCTGCTGCAGGTGCATCTGTCCATGACAGTTTTGGTAGGAGTGACCACCGCACAGTCCTTGTGGAGATGAAGTCCCGCCTTCACATTGAGGATACCCTCCATCGTGTTGTGTGGCTAAATGGGATAGATTTCGAACAGATCTAGCAGTGCAAAACTGGGCATCCATGAGGCGCTGTGGGCCATCAGCAGAAGCAGAATTGTATTCAACCACAATCTGTAACCTCATGGCCCAGCATATCCTCACTCTACCATTACCATCAAGCCAGGAGACCAACCCTGGTTCAATGAAGAGTGCAGGAGGGCATGCCAGGAGCAGCACCAGGCATACCTCAAAATGAGGTGTCAACCTGATGAAACTACAACACAGGACTACTTGCATGCCAGACTGCGTAAGCGGAGCTTAGTTATCCCATAACCAACGGTTCAGATCTAAGCTCTGCAGTCCTCCCACACCCAGTTGTGAATGGTGGTGGGCAATTAAACAACTAACTGGAGGAGGTGGCTCCACAAATATCCCCATCCTCAATGATGGGGGAGCCCAGCACATCAGTGCAAAAGATCAGGTTGAAGCATTTGCAGCAATCTTCAGCCAGAAGTGCCGAGTTGATGACCCATCTCAGCCTCCTCCTGAAGTCCCTAGCATCACAGATGCCAGACTTCAGCCAATTTGATTCACTCCGCGTGATATCAAGAAACGACTGAAGGCACTGGATACTGCGAAGGCTATGGGCCCTGACAATATTCCGGCAATAGTACTGAAGACCTGTGCTCCAGAACTTGCCGCACCACTATCCCAAGCTGTTCCAGTACAGCTACAACACTGGCATCTACCCTGCAATGTGGAAAATTGCCCAGGTATGTCCTGTACACAAAAAGCAGGACAAGTCCAATCTGGCCAATTACCGCCCCATCAGCCTGCTTTCAATCATCAGTAAAGTGATGGGAGGTGACATCAGCAGTGCCATCAAGCGGCACTTGCTTAGCAATAACCTGCTTAGTGATGCTCAGTCTGGGTTCTGCCAGGGCCACTCAGCTCCTGACCTCATTCCAGCCTTGGTTCAAACATGGGCAAAAGAGCTAAACTCAAGAGGTGAGGTGAGAGTGACTGCCCTTGACATCAAGGCAGCATTTGACTGAGTATGGCATCAAGGTGTCCTAGCAAAACTGAAGTCAATGGGAATCGGGGGGGGAAAACTCTCCACTGGTTGGAGTCATACCTAGCGCAAAGGAAGATGGTTGTGGTTGCTGGAGGTCAATCATCTGAGCTCCAGGACATCACTGGAGGAGTTCCTCAGGGTAGTGTCCTAGGCCCAACCATCTTCAGCTGCTTCATCAATGACCTTCCTTCAATCATAAGGTCAGAAGTGGGGATGTTCGCTGATGATTGCACAATGTTCAGCACCATTCGCAACTCCTCAGACACTGAAGCAGTCTGTGTAGAAATACAGCAAGACTCAGGCGATGTCCAGGCTTGGGCTGATAAGTGGCAAGTAACATTCGCGCCACACAAGTGCCAGGCAATGACCATCTCCAACAGGAGAGAGAATCTAACCATCTCCCCTTGACATTCAATGGCATTACTATTGCTGAATCCCCCTCCATCAACGTCCTCGGGGCTACCATTGACCAGAAACTGAACTGGAGTAGCCATATAAATACCGTGGCTACAAGAGCAGGTCAGAGGCTAGGAATCCTGCAGCAAGTAACTCACCTCCTGACTTGGAGTGTGGTGGAATACTCTCCACTTGCCTGGATGGGTGCAGCTCCAACAACACTCAAGAAGCTCGACACCATGCAGGACAAAGCAGCCCACTTGATTGTCACCCCATCTACACATATTCACTTCCTCCACCACTGGCGCACAGTGGCAGCAGTGTGTACCATCGACAAGATGCACTGCAGCAACGCACAACGGCTCCTTAGACAGCACCTTCCAAACCTGCGACCTCTACCAACTCGAAGGACAAGGGCAGCAAATGCATGGGAACATCACCACCTGCAAGTTCCCTTCCAAGTCACACACCATCCTGACTTGGAACTATATCGCCGTTCCTTCACTGTCGCTGGGTCAAAATCCTGGAACTCCCTTCCTAACAGCACTGTGGGTGTACCTACCTATGGACTGCAGCGGTTCAAGAAGGCAGCTCACCACCACCTTCTCAAGGGCAATTAGGGATGGGCAATAAATGCTGGGCTGGCCAGTGACGCCTACATCCCATGAATGGATAAAAAAAACTGTGCTATATTTGGCATGTTTTTTCTTTTAGTTTTATATTGTCCCTTACCTCTTCTGTTGTCCGTTGCTGTCTTTTTTGGCAAATAAAGCTCTTGCCCATTGAGGTATAAACCTATTTTGTATCAGGTTAAATTAGTTTTTGAGCACCTCCCACTGTTTTTCTGTGTCTTACCCATTAACAGTCTTCTCCAGTTTACTGTGGACAGTCTCTGTCACATTGTATTGAAGTCAGCCGTACCTATATCTAGAATCCCAAAAACTGTCTTGCTGTTTTCCTTTCAAGTGCTATTTTGAACCAATCATCTGATCATTATTAGATAACGGTTCACTTGTGGCTTGTAGATGGTGAAATGCTTTGAGGAGTCAGGAGGGGAGACATTCGCCGCAGGATAATGAGCCTCTGACCTGCTCTTGCAGCACAGTATTTATGTGGCTGGTCCAGTTAGTTTCTGGTCAATGGTGACCTACAAGATGTTGATGATGGAGGATTTGACGATGGTAATGCCACTGGATGTCAAGGGGAATTGGTTAGACTTTCTCTTGTTGGAGATCTTGACAACATTGATTCAATCTTAGTTAGGGAAAAGGACATCAGTTGGATGCCACTATTTAGAACAAGTATGCATCCAAGGAGTTTTGTTCTTCTTTGGCTGCTGGAAAGTGATTATCAAACTGAGCTCAGTGCATTTTGTTTGGAACGGAAGGCAATTTCAGTTGTAATTTCCAGTGCCAGGTTTGCTATTGATGCCCTGCCAGGTTTGACAGATAGGTGCTGATGATGGTGGGATGGCATTTTCCAGAGTGGTAATCTTAGTGTCATCAGGCAGCCATTGATACCTTTGGGAAAGTTACAAATTTCAATGCAAAGCCACCATTGGTCTCACTAACATATTTCTTTAGACTGATAATGCCAGAATGATATGACCATATGATTATATATGAAGTATGTGTGCCACTGGAAGGGTACAGAATTGTGGGAAATTAATTTATTTTACAAGAGACTATTTTTAATTTAAGGATAGGTTTTGATGAGGTGCAAACTAACTGCACTAACATTGCAGAAAGGTGATAGGGCCTCCTTAATTTGGGTTTGATTTATTTTTTCTTCTTTCAGAGAACTGCAGAAAATAAGTACTGTTGTTTTACAGGGATGACTGCAGTGATATGTACCTATCCACTTGACATGATTCGAGCACGTCTGGCATTCCAGGTGAAGGGAGAGCACAGGTATGCTGGAATCATTGATGCTTTCAGGGTCATTTATACACAGGTGTGTATTGCATCTTTCTGTTACATTACATGTGAAACTAGCCCAATGAGCTATATTGGAGAGTTGAAACTGGTTAAGTGCTGACATATCCTAATATAATGTTGGTAACTTTCTGCTGTTTAATATTTCAATGACTGAAGTATTGAGCATAGTTTGTAGCTTCCTGTGTGTAAAATTCAGTTATATGGTAATAAAAGGACTTTGGTTTCACCCTCATTTTGCATAAGTTTTTCCTTAGCCTGCCCTCCCCTTAAAATGCTGGAATCTATCTCCCTCTGTGCCGTGCTTTCTGTAAGCTGAAATGATGTAGACAATGTAGACTGCTTACGAAATAAATTGAAACATTTTGTAATGTGACTGTCTCTATATTTAACCACTCAACAAGGCAAAGTGGAAATATGGAATGAGCAAAGACCCTGTTGTAAATTTGTTCCCAGGACCTGTAAGACAGTGCTACTTGCTCCTCCCTCCTTGATTCCCACAAGGCACTGGTGGAGTGCCAACTTCAACCACTAAAGTGCTTGCAGTGCTGTAAGATGGATTTCCAGGATTCTCACTTGATGATGATGAAGGAATGCCAATCTGGGCTGAATTCTGGTCCTATTAGCGAGTTAACTGTTAACATGACTCCATCGATAACCAACTGTGCTTTCCCTCTGGGGGCTTTCTGCACATGCATTGTAGACTCGCAGCAGTAATGCTGCTCCTGATGGATTTTCTGCCGCTGGGAATGTGTGAATTCAAAACTGTAGAGGTGCAGCCTTTTAAAGTGATGCAAGTGCTTGGGGAGAGCAGCAGACAGCAGTGGCATTAAGAGAAGAGATCCCATTCCCTGCACTAAGATGGTGAGATCAGAGTTACCCTAGATAATGGCACATTAGGACTCATTGCCATGATCGAGGGCAAGAGACATCTTGCTCTTAGGGTCACAGCACAGAGTCCTGTTCCCCAAGGTCAGTGCTCAGAGTGCTGTTCCCTGTCCCTGGAGTCACTGCTGAGAGTGCTGTTCCCTGTCCCTGGAGTCACTGCTCAGAGTGCTGTTCCCTGTCCCTGCGGTCACTCACTGCTCAGAGTACTACTCCCTGTCCCTGGGGTCACTCAGTGCTCAAAGTGCTGCTCCCTGTCCCTATGGTCACTCAGTGCTGCCCCCTGTTCCTATGGTCACTCACTGCTCAGAGTGCTGCTCCCTGTCCCTGGGGTCACTCAGTGCTCAGAGTGCTGCCCCTTGTCCCTATGGTCACTCAGTGCTGCCCCCTGTTCCTATGGTCACTCACTGCTCAGAGTGCTGCTCCCTGTCCCTGGGGTCACTCAGTGCTCAGAGTGCTGCTCCCTGTCCCGATGGTCACTCAGTGCTCAGCGTGCTACTCCCTGTCCCTGGGGTCACTCAGTGCTCAGAGTGCTGCTCCCTGTCCCTATGGTCACTCAGTGCTCAGAGTGCTTCTCCCTGTCCTTATGGTCACTCAGTGCTCAGAGTGCTGCTCCCTGTCCCTGGGGTCACTCAGTGCTGCCCCCTGTCCCTATGGTCACTCACTGCTCAGAGTGCTACTCCCTGTCCCTGGGGTCACTCAGTGCTCAGAGTGCTGCTCCCTGTCTCTATGGTCACTCAGTGCTCAGAGTGCTACTCCCTGTCCCTGGGGTCACTCAGTGCTCAGAGTGCTGCTCCCTGTCCCTGGGGTCACTCAGTGCTCAGAGTGCTGCTCCCTGTCTCTATGGTCACTCAGTGCTCAGAGTGCTACTCCCTGTCCCTGGGGTCACTCAGTGCTCAGAGTGCTGCTCCCTGTCCCTATGGTCACTCAGTGCTGCCCCCTGTTCCTATGGTCACTCAGTGCTCAGAGTGCTGTTCCCTGTTCCTATGGTCACTCAGTGCTGCTCCCTGTCCCTATGGTCACTCGGTGCTCAGAGTGCTGTTCCCTGTTCCTATGGTCACTCACTGCTCAGAGTGCTGTTCCCTGTTCCTATGGTCACTCAGTGCTGTTCCCTGTTCCTATGGTCGCTCATTGCTCAGCGTGCTGCTTCTTAGTCCTCGGGGTCACTCACTGCTTAGAATGCTGCTCCCTGTCCTTGGGGTCACTCACTGCTTAGAATGCTGCTCCCTGTCCCTGGGGTCATTCACTGCTCAGAGTGCTGCTTCCTAGTCCCTGGGGTCACTCACTGCTTAGAATGCTGCTCCCTGTCCCTTGGTCATTCACTGCTCAGAGTGCTGCTTCCTAGTCCTTGGGGTCACTCACTGCTTAGAATGCTGCTCCCTGTCCCTTGGTCATTCACTGCTCAGAATGCTGCTTCCTGTCCCTGGAGTCACTGCTCAACGTGTTGCCCCCCACCCCGTGATCACTCACCCTTCATTTCTATTTCTGGACATTTGTCACAGTTTGCCAAAGTTGCATGCCAACGCCACCTTCTCTGGGCCATCTTTATCACTCCAGAAGACCTTTGACTTTAACTCTGGATTTATTCCTATCTTCTCCTCTCTCTCTCTCTATCTCTCTCTGTTCATTACCAGGTCTTACCTATCGTAATCTTGCTATCTCATTTGAGTTACCCTGTTTCCATTTTGCTGCATGTTTTGGCTGCCCCTGTGGTCCTGAGCCCAAAATTCTGTTGGCTGTATTGAACTCCCCTTTTTGTTTTTCTTTACCCTCTTGGGCTGTCTCTCATGCTTCCTTTTATTTCTCCCCTTTCGAGTACTCTGCCCTTCAATCCTTGGCCGAACCCTTCAGCACTCCTCAACCTTCCGACTCACCTGCTGCTGTCTTAACTATGTGCACAGCTTCCTTCTGTGTCTCTCTCTTAGCATCTTTCGAATGGCCCATTGAGGCACTCATCATTTCCTCCTTACAAGTAGCAACCCCAACTGCCTATTCGTGCTCTCACTGACCTTCCTGCCCAGCACACCTGCTGGGGCTAATCGTTCCATCCTTCTTCCTGTCTCACTCACCCCTCAGCCATTGGATTGGCTATTACCACATCTCTCCTCATCACGCTCCAGAATTTTGGTTGACTTGTGAACAAGGTCTGCCATTCTTGAGTCTATTGGCGATGATTGCATCGACATCATAGCCTTTATGGAAACATGGCTGACTGATGATACAGCTACCACCTAAATGAATTCTGCCTTCCACCTATAACTTCCACCGCTTGCCCTGCCCCAATCCCCATGGTGGTGGTGTTGATCGTACTACCAAATCACACCTTGGTCTGTCCGTCTATTCTTATGGCACCTTCTCCTCCTTTGAGCTTCTCACCTTGTTCCACCTCTCATTTAAAATCTTGGACCCCCAATTGAAGTACAATGCCAAGTTTCTCAGCAAGATACTTCACTGCTTTCCTCCCTCAGTTTCTACACCAACCGACTTCTCATCCTTATAGATTTCAAACTCCATCTCCACTCATCATGCTCTCTCTCCTTCTAGCCTCCATTAATTTTTGCCTTCGTATAAACTTCCCAACCCATACTTGCAGCCACCCCTTGACCTTTCCATCTCGCCTTGCTTCTCCCATCGTGTAAATCATAGATAAGGCCATCTCTGATCACTTCCTTGTGTTGCTCACCTGTGATGGATTATAATCCTAACCCCTTTTTTGGGGATCAGGCATACTTCTCAGATGATCACGCTCAACTTAAGGTTGAGAAAGACAGATCCTAAAGACACTGATTGGGTCTGAGTGACTGATCTAACTTTTCCTAAAGGAAAGGAACCAGCTGAGAATATTACTGTCCTCTAGATAGCCTTTTTAACAAGTTTCAGCCATATAATAATGACTCAAATATGATGAGGATCTGGCGATCTCTCCTCAATAATGTACCTCCCATCAAAGACTATACAGTGACAGGTCCACGAGTTAGTGATACAGAAGACTATGTGAGACAATATAAATTCTAAATTATATAACATTTTTATTAAAGCAGCGAACATGCTGTTGACAGTTGGTGAGAGAGTCAATCGCAAAATAGTTCGAGAGAAAGATAGAAAGTACAATTTTATTTGTTATTGAGAATCCAATTTTTAAATCCAAGTATTGTTACAGTAAAATATTTAAGTAGGATATACATCAATTATTAGGCCTCAACTGGAGTATTGCATCCAGTTCTGGTCACCACACTTTAGGAAGGAAATGTGGGTCCTTGAGAGGGTGCAGAGGGGATTTACCAGAATGATTCCAGGGATGGGGAACTTTAGTTACCGGGCTAGGTTGGAAAAACTGCAGTTGTTCGCCTTAGAACAAAGGAGATTGAGGGGAGATTTAATAAAAATGTGCAAAATTATGACAGGTTTAGATAGGTTAGACAAGGAAAAACTGTTCCCCATTAGCTGATGGTACAAGGACTAGGAGACACAGATTGAAGGTTTTGGGGAAGAGATGCAGGGGGAGTATGAGGAAGCACTTTTTATGCAGCGGGTGTTAATGACACTGCCCACAAGGGTGGTAGAAGCAAAGATGATCAATGACTTCAAAAGAAAATTAGATGGCTACTTGAAGGAAATAGACTAGCAGGGCTATGGGAATCAAGCGGGCGAGTGGGACTGACTGAATAGCTGTGGAGAGCCAGCATTGACTCGATGGACCGAATGGCTTCCTTCTGTGCCGTCAATGACTGTAAGTAACAGTTACTTTAAATCCCTGAGTAGAAGATTACAGAGTTAGCGAGATACCAATTAAGGGGAGAACGATCATCACCTCACTCCAATAGTAGTAACTTTACCATGAGAGACGTTGGAGTGAGTCCACTGAATCTAAAAATCCAATGTGTGCTTCCAATATTTATACTGTTTTATAAGTCGCATAACAAATTTCTTACATTTGGGAGTGTTACCTCAACTATAAGTAAGTTCGTTCCCCTTTATTTCCCAAATAAGGCTGTATAACTGTTATTTTCTGGATAAGGCCCGGGCCTCTTCGATTTCTAAGAAAGCCAAGCTGCAAGCCTCGTGATGGTCAATTTTTCATTGGTCATCTAACTGTGTTTCAAGATTCAGTTTTTGGGTTTGGTTCGCTGGTTAAAAATTCAGTTGAATATGGTTTAGGGTTATCAGCATAAAACCATTTAACCAAATATTACACTGTGGTAGCTTTCTTGACAATTTGCAAAACTATGTTATCAATGTTTTACCGTGTGGTAAAGTTCATGAATTAGGAGAGAATCCCTCTTCTCAGAAGCTTTTATAGTTCGAAGATGAGGCAAGATTTTTAATTCAGAGGCTCATGTCCATTTAGTATTATAGAGATTCAGTTATTTAACCTTTTAGGAAGATAGGCCCCTTTTTAATTTTTTAATCATTCCTAGAAAAATAACTCTTTTAACCTCTTTATGGCCTGATTCCTTCACATATGACACCATCCAGGACAAAGCAGCCCGCTTGATTGGCACCCCATCTACAAACATTCACTCCCTCCACCGCCGACGCACAGTGGCAGCAGTGTGTACCATCTACAAGATGCACTGCAGCACTGCACCAAGGCTCCTTAGACAGCACCTTCCAAACCCGCGACCTCTACCACTTGAAGGACAAGGCAGCAAATGCATGGGAACACCACCACCTGCAAGTTCCCCTCCAAGTCACACACCATCCTGACGTGGAACTATATCGCCGTTCCTTCACTGTCGCTGGATCAAAATCCTGGAACTCCCTTCCTAACAGCACTGTGGGTATACCTACCCCAAATGGACTGCAATGGTTCAAGAAGGCAGCTCACCACCACCTTCTCAAGGGCAATTGGAGATGGGCAATAAATGCTGGCCTAGCCAGTGACACCACTATCCCTGAATGAATAAAAAAAAAAACAACATACCCCCAAATCTCTCTCCCCCTCCAAACCCCACTTTCTTCTGTGTCCACCTCTGGAAAAATCTTTCCCCCCAAAGTCACTTGCAATAGCACTTTCAAAGTGCCAATTGTCTAGCATTTGGTCCTCCATTCACCATAATGCTTCTGCTGCTACTGGTCTGCTCAACCACACAGTCATCTCCCCCTTTGATGCCCTTGTTCCCGGTAAAATCTTTCATCTCTCCCGTCTTGTTTGTTCCTGTGGTAAGGCCTCCATCTTCACTGCTTTAAGTCCAAGGGATGCATATTTAAACTGATATGGCAGATAACCACTCTAAACATTCACTACAGATTGAACTGAACCACATAAAGCACAATTGGGTCCTGCTCTCGTCTACTAAAACTGCTCACTATTACCAGATCATCCTGGAATGCAAAGATAGCTCTGGCTTCTCTTCTCTCGGGAATCATCTTCTCCCATGTCTCCTCCACCCTTACCAACTAGGGAAAGGAGCTCATGGACCTCTTTGTTCCTCACATTGAGACCATTCATTCAGCTGCCTCTAGCACTTTACCCTTTCCCCTAGCCTACTGGGCCAACCATGCACTAAAGGTCCCCTGCCCTAGCCCTGAACTCTCATCTCTCTAGTTTCTTTCCTATTTCTGTTTATGAGCTCGTCTTGTCCGTAAAACCTACCTCCTGCTCCCTCAACCCTGTTGTTAACCAGTGAGAGTAAAGACTGTAACTTACAGTCTGCTCTTGGAGTGTTAACCTCCTGCTTCCTAGAACCTATTGCTATCTGACTGCTGACCACCCAACTACCCTTTCTGGCCACCATTTTAGCTATTGTTGTTAAGTGGCTCTCTCTGCTAAGGTGCTGTCCTCCTCCCTATCAAATCTGCTGTCATCAGCCGCCCCTCAAAAAAAACACCCTTGCCCCTTTGTCTTTGCAAACTATTACCCCATCTCCAAAGTCTTTGAACATGCTTTCACTCCCAAATCCGAGTCAACGTTCCACAACTCCATGTCTTAATCAATTCTATCAGGTTTCCGCCCCTGCTACAGGACTGAAACTGCCCTCATCAAAGTCACAAATGACACCTTATGTGACTATGACTGGCAAGCTATCCTTCTTTATCCTTCTTGAGCTGTCTGCAGCCTTTGACACAGTTGACCACACCATCCTCCTGTAACGCCTCTCCTCCGTTGTCCAGCTGGGTGGGGCTGTCCCCGCCTGGTCTCATTCTTATATGTCCAGTTGTGGCCAAAGAATCATCTGTAATGACTTCTCTTCCCACTCCCACACCGTTACCTCTGGAACCCCTCCTATTTCTCATCTACATGCTGCACCTTCGCGACATTATCCAAAAACATGTCAAGTCCACATGTACACAACAGCAGCCTGCTCTACCTCACCTCCACCTCTTTCGTCCCCTCCACTGCCTCTGATTTGTCAGACTACTTGCCTGACATGTAGAACTGGATGGGCAGAAATTAAATATTGGGAAGACCGAAGATCCCCGCCACAAACTCTGCTCCCTTGCCAACCACTCCATCCCTCTTCTTGGCAACTGTCTGAGGTTGAACCAGATCATTCTCAACCTTGGTCTCATATTTGACTCCAAGATGAGCTTCCAGCCATATATCCGCTCCATCGCAAAGACTACCTACTTCCACCTCCAGAATGTTGCCTGAATCCCCATGCCTTTGTTACCTCTAGACTTAACTATTCCAATGCTCTCCTGGCCGGCCTCCCATCTTCCACCCTACATAAACTTGAGCTCATCCAAAATTCTGCTGCGTGTGTCCTCTAACTCGCACCAAGTCCCATTCACCCATCACCCCTGTGCTCGCTTATGTATATTGGCTCCCAGTCTGGCAATGCCCAATTTAAAAATTCTGATCAAGGGTCACTGACCTGAAACATTAACTCTGCTTCTCTCTGCACAGATGCTGACAGACCTGCTGAGTATTTCCAGCATTTCTTGTTTTTATTTCAGAATTCCAGCATCTGCAGTATTTTGCTTTTATTAAAAATTCACATCCTTGTTTTCAAATCCCTCATGGCCTCGCCCCTCCCTATCCTTGTATCTTCCTACAGCTCTACAATCCCCTGATATATCTGCACTTTTCCAACTCTGGCCTCTTGTGCATCCCCAATTTTAATCGTTCCACCATTGGTGGCTGTAGCTATCTATCAAGGTGTAAAATTTAGTTTGATAATACTGCTGTGAAGTGTCTTGGCATGTTTTACTACATTAAAGGTGCTATTTAAATGCAAGTTATTGCTGCTGTTGTCACTGCTCATTGTCTTGTTTGCTGGGGTCACTTTGCAGCGAATGTTGGAATATCTGATACTAACTCCCTGCTGTGGCAAGTAGTGAAATGCTTAGATGTCCTGAGACTCAAACCTATTGTTTGGAGAGATGCTGTTGCTGTTCATGGAGTCATTTCTAATTCGTTTCTGTACAGTTATGGCTAACTATTGATTTAAGAGAAAGTTTATTCACATTCCAAATCTTGGTTTTTCTGTCTATAAGGAAGGAGGATTTCGAGGGTTTTACAGAGGCTTGACTCCTACGATCATTGGCATGGCTCCTTATGCAGGTATTCTATGGGGTCAAAGAGCATCTACTTTTCTCATTTGTGCATTTTGTTGTCTGCCGTGACATTTAATATATTTCAGTAAGGACTGAGGGCTATGGTGCATTTAAAAATTGCCCTTCCCATTCTCCAGCTTTCATTTCTAATATCAAGTATGAACATCATGAACTGCTTCATCGCAAAGATTCTTTTTAATTCATTCACGGGATGTATCACTGGTAAGGCCAGCATTTATTGTCCATCCTAATTGCCCCTGAGAAGGTGGTGATGAGACAACAGAGTGGTTTGCAATGTGATTGCAGAGGGCTGTTAAGATCACCACATTGTTTTGGGTCTGGAGTCTCAAACAGGCCAGACCGGGTAATGATAGCAGATTTCCTTCCCAAAAGGACATTAGGAAACCAGATGGGTTTTCATGACAATTCTGTCAGCGTTACTGAGACTAGCTTTTTATTCCAGATTTACTTAATTAATTGAATCTAAATTCCCCAACTACTGTGGTGGGATTTGAACGTGGGTTTCTGGATCATTAGTCCAGGCCTCTGGATTCCTCGTCCAGTAACATTACCATTATGCTACTGTATTCTACTCCAGAACCCACAGTAAACATCCACAAAGCTAAATCATGTGCGATGTCCCTCACTGCGGTTTTCTCCTGCACTTATTTCATGGGCCCTAATCCTGCTGTTTTAGTAACCCCTTCTGTTCATATCTTGGTTTAATCAAAAGAGCCAGTTGTAATTGTTCTTGTTTTGGATATCCAGTATTTGTGGGTTTTGTTATTCCAGACATTTACTTTATATTGTTAAATATTAATTTCAGGAATTTCGTTCTTCACTTTTGGCACCTTGAAGAGTATTGGCCTCAGTCAGGCTCCTGGCATGCTCGGAAGGCCTTCTTCTGACAATCCCAGTGTTTTGGTTTTAAAAACGCATGTGAACTTGCTATGTGGTGGAATAGCAGGAGCAATTGCTCAAACAGTATCGTAAGTGTTCATCTGCACAACAGGGAGGAAAGGGGAGGGGAGCATGGGCTGTGCTTTACTGGAAGTAGTTTTCATAGTATACAATTAGTTATAAAAGAAATCAGTTGTATTTTACATTTTGCTAGCACCACTTTCATCCAAATTGCAGATAGTTGAAACAGGTCATCTGTTTGTAACAGGTTCCCGTGATCAGATTGCAACGGGTTCCCGTGATCAGATTGTCGTGGGTTCCCGCTGATCAGATTGTAACAGGATACAGTGGAACATAAGAACTGGAGTAGGCCATTCAGCCTCTCGTGCCTGTTCCGCATTCAATTAAATCATGACTGATTTGTATCTTAACACCATCTGCCTGCCTTTTTTTCCGTAACCCTTAATACCCTTGCCTAACAAAAATCCAATTTCCTTTTGAAATCTTTGATTGTCTCCACTTCTACCACCCTTATAGACAGCAAGTTCCAGGTCATTATCACCCACTGCATTTAAAAAAAAAAAATGCTTCCTCATACTCTCCCCATATCTCTTGCCCAAAACCCTCTATCTCTGTCCCCTGGTCCTTGTACCATCAGTTAATGAGAACGGTTTTTCCTTGTCTAACTTATCTGAACCTGTCATAATCTTGTACATTTCTATTAAATCTCCCCTCAATATCCTTTGTCCTAAGGAGAACAAACTGAGTTTTTCCGACCTAATCTGGTAACTAAATCCCCCATCCCTGGAATCAAAGAACAGTACAGCACAGGAACAGGCCATTCGGCCCTCCAAGCCTGCGCCGATCTTGATGCCTGCCTAAACTAAAACCTTCTGCACTTCCGGGGACCGTATCCCTCTATTCCCATCCTATTCATGTATTTGTCAAGATGCCTCTTAAATGTCATTATGGTACCTGCTTCCACCACCTCCCCCGGAATCATTCTAGTAAATCTCCTTTGCACCCTTTCAAGGACCTTTACATCCTTCCTAAAGTGTGGTGACCAGAACTGGATGCAGTTCACCATTTGGGACCTAATAATTGATGGATATCCTACTTAAATATTTTACTGTAACAATATTTGAATTTAAAAATTGGATTTGCGACTGTCATGGAAGTGTTGTTTCTCTCTGTTAAAAAAAACTGGGGGGGGGTGGTTTTGTATACCTTTAAGACTGAGAGTTTTTGTATTGTCTGGGAATAGTGTGAGTGCAAGCTACAGCTGTTCCTAAGCAACAGCGAGAGAGAGAGGTCACATGGTGTATTGTATCAGTTTGACTGTGTGTAAAGACTGGCTAGATCCGGTTTAGATTAGATTAGATTAGATTAGAGATACAGCACTGAAACAGGCCCTTCGGCCCACCGAGTCTGTGCCGACCATCAACCACCCATTTATACTAATCCTGCACTAATCCCATATTCCTACCAAACATCCCCATCTGTCCCTATATTTCCCTACCACCTACCTATACTAGTGACAATTTATAATGGCCAATTTACCTACCAACCTGCAAGTCTTTTGGCTTGTGGGAGGAAACCGGAGCACCCGGAGAAAACCCACGCAGACACAGGGAGAACTTGCAAACTCCACACAGGCAGTGCCCAGAATCGAACCCGGGTCCCTGGAGCTGTGAGGCTGCAGTGCTAACCACTGCACAACTGTGCCGCCCCGGTTTGATCTGGAGACCAGCGAAGCGTGCTCACTGAAGGAAGGATTTGTCTCTCTCAGCGGAAAATCTACATTGACCTACAGTCTGTGTTTTGCCTAAAGAGGAAAAAAACCCTGGAAAGGAACCTTTGAATTATTGGAGGTAGCAAATTCATTTTTACTTCCAGTCTCTGCCTCAGGAGTGAATTTCTGTTGCTTTTTGTGTTTCTGGGAGTTCTGGAATTCTCAGGAAAGTTTCCACTCTTGACTGCTAATTCAAAATCCAAATAAACCTGTTGCTATACTCTTTGCTGAAAGATCTCTGTGATGTCTGCTGCTGCCGAACCATCTTGGATGCCTATCCATTACAGACTGTTCATCAAGCTCGTCTGGAGACTTTGACTGGCATCTGAATATTCGACTCTGGGACACCTCACCGTTCCGGGAAAGTAATCAACCAGGACTTAGAACCCAGTTATTTTGTTCCTAAGAAACAGCTCTCATTTAAAACATAATTTTGAAACCAGTTAACCATTGGTTTTTGAATTTGTGTGTGTGTGCATGGTGGTTAGGAGGAATAAAAGTTATAAAATCTTTTCAGACGTAGATTTATATCAATATTGTTTAAGATTTAGTTTATTAATAGTTAATTTGTTTTTGTTTAAAGATACCTGGTTTGGTGTATTTTATTCTGGGGATAATAAAGTGTTTAATTTGGCTAATTTCCAGTAGGTGGGAAACGTTACTGATATGCTGTGACCTGTGGCGTAATGGGACTGAATTGACAGTGCATTGCTCCCGCCTCAGTCGTAACATATTATTTGGGGGCACGATCGTCCAAATCCAATCCAATGCCAATTACGTGAATTATAAGGGGAGTAGTAATTTGAAAGACAAAAATAGAAGAACCAGGTTTCTTGTATAATAGGGTAGGTTATACCATCGAAATGGCATTAGCAATTGCTGCAGCTTCTTTGGGAAAGGAGAATGTGTTCCTCAGTGACTTGAAAACTTTAACTAAGGTTAAACTAAAAGATCTGGCAGCACAATCGGGGTTCGTATTGAAATCAGGTGCTGAAAAAGCAGAGATAATTGTCGTTAAAGCCCAAAATTAGAAGATAGTAAGTCAAAGAGTGATGCAGTTGAATTGGCTAAGATTCAGTTAGAAACTTGATCTGAGAAAGAATTAAGAAAACTTGAATTTCAGAGAGAAAGTGGAAGAGAAGAGAGGGAACTTTGGTTAAAATAGATGTAACTAAGACAAAGGGGAGTCTTCAATCCAGGGAAAGTTCTGGTCAGGAAGAATCTGAATTCAGCCCAGGACCCATCAAAGTTTGAGGAAAGGGACATAGAGGCATTTTTCATATCTTTTAAAAAATAGCCAAACAAATGAAATGGCCAAAGAAAAGCTGGACACTGCTTATGCAAAGCAGGTTGATGGGCAGAGCTCATGAAGTTTATGCCATGCTTCCTGAATAGGCTTGAGCAGATTATGAGATGGCAAAAAAGGCTATTTTCACTGTGTATGAGTTAGTCCCTGAAGCTTACCGTCAGAAGTTCGGAACTTACGGAGATTGGCTGGGCAGATGTATGTAGAATTTGAGAGGGTAAAGCAATTTAATTTTGACCATTGGATATGGGCATTAAAGATGGAAACCACATATGAGGACCTTAGAGAATTGTTTCTCTTGGAACTGTTTAAAAATTCCATCCCTTCAGTACTGAGAACTCATGAAGATAACCTGAAAATTTTACAGGCTTGGCAAGCAGCAGAAATTGCTGATGATTTTGAGCTTGTGAATAAACTAAAACCTTTTGTCCGTCACCCCCATAAACCCGAGAAGGGTAGAAAGTGGGAGAGTGGAAGGAAGGCAAGAGGGAACAGCTGGTAATGCCCCAGGATCACCTCAGGCCAGAAAGGAAGGTGCTGAAAGTAGAAGTGAGGTCTGCAAGCCGAAGTGTTATCATTGCCACCAAACGGGTCATCTTTGTTCAGAATGCTGGAAATTGCGAGGCTTGTTGGGGAACACAAAGCTAATGCAGAGAAAGGAGCTCTGACTGAGAGTCCAGCAGACCAGGCTGCAGCTTTAACGGCAGCTGTAAAACCAGATACAAAAACTAAAGTGAGTGCAGAGGTTAAGAATAAGATATCCAAAGGTTATAATGAATTCTTGTCAAAAGGAAAAGGAACTCCATATCCTTTAAGTGAGGCAGGAAAACGCATCATAATACTTAGGGATACAAGAGCAACCCAAACACCTTTTCTGGGGAAAGGTATAACGTTTCCACCAGAGAGCGCCCTGAACGCTAAAGTTTTAGTTAATGGAATTGGCAGGGAGTATATACCCGTAGCTTTATATAAAGTGCACCTAGAGTGTGACCTAATATTGAGGATGGTAACTGTAGGAGTTGTCCATAGTTTGCCAGTAGAGGGAATTGATCTACTCCTAGGAAATGATATGACCAGATCAAAAGTATCAGTTTCTCCTATAAATCCAGAGAAACCAAGTGAACTTAAAGAAACAGAACATTTACAGGAATATTTCTTGCATGTGTAATCACCCGAGCATTGGCTAAACAGGCTCCATTGTCGGAGGTAAAATTGGCACCACAAACAGATAGCCGAGTATCTAAAACCTTATTTGGGGATTTAGATCATCCAAATGAGATGTTCAACAGATCTTCTATAATTGCAGCACAGCAAGCTGATCCAGAGTTATACAGAATGGCACAATCGGCTCTGACAGAAACTGAGGTGAAAGGCATTCCAGAAGACTATTATATTGAAGATAGGGTTTTAAGGAGGAAATGGAGACTGCCTCATAGACCTGCAGATGAAGACTGGCTGGTTGTTTGACAGATAGTGGTACCACCTCAATATCGCCAGGAATTATTAAGGTTAGCACATGACATTCCTTTTGCAAGACATAGGGGGATTTAAAAGACTAAATTACCTATAAGTCAACATTATTGCTGTCCAAGCCTTACAAAGGATATGAGGCAATTTTGTAAGACATGCCATACATGCCAAATGGTGGGAAAAGCGCAACCTACCATAAAACCGGCACCATGCCAGTGATTGAGGAACCATTTAGCAGGGTGTTGGTAGACTGTGTAGCACCCTTGCCAAAAACAAAAGTGAGCCATCAGTACCCACTTACTATCATGGATATGGCTACTCGATTTCCAGAGGTCATTCCTTTGAGGCCAGTTACTGCTAAAATAGTAGTAGAAAAGCTAACAAGATATGGATTACCCCTTGAAGTTCGGTTGGATCAAAGTTCTAATTTCATGTCTAAGATATTTCAAGAAATCATGGCCAATTTGGGTCAGACAGTTGAAATCTTCAGCATATCACCCACAGACACAGGGAGCTTTAGAGAGGTACCATCAAAATCTCAAAACAATGATTAGAACAAACTGTCATGAATATCCACAAGACTGGGATAAAGGGCTAGACTTTTATTTGCCAGCAGAGATTTACCAAATGAGTCTACAGGTTTTAGTCCTTTCGAATTGGTTTACGGGCATCACAATCATTACAGCACAGAAGGAGGCCATTCGGCCCATTGTGTATGCACCAGCTGTCTGAAAGAGCAACTCCCTCAGTTCCATTCCCCTGCCTTCTCCACATAACCCTGCACATTCTTCCTTTTCGTATAACTGTCTAATTCCCTTTTGAATGCTTCAATTAAATCTGCCTCCACCACTTTCTCAGGCAGTGCATTCCAGACCTTAACAACTCGCTGGTTGCAAAAGTTTTTCCTCATGTAATTTTTGCTTCCCTTACCAAATAGTTTAAAACCTGTGCCCTCTCGTTCTTGATCCTTTCACGAGTGGAAACAGTTTCTCTCTATCTACTCTGCCCAGACCCCTCATGATTTTGAATACCTCGATCGAATCATCTCTCAGTCCTAACTTCTCCAATCTATCTGCATAACTGAATTCCTTATCCCTGGAACCATTCTCATGAATCTTTTCTGTACTCTCTCCAATGCCCTCATGTCTTTACTCAAGTGCGGCGCCCAGAATTGGACACAATACTCCAGCTGAGGTCGAACGAGTGTCTTATACAAGTTCAACATAATTTCCTTGCTCTTGTATTCTATGCCCCTATTAATAAAGCCCAGGTTACTGTATGCTTTATTAACCACTCTCTCAACCTGTCCTACCATCTTCAATGACTTATGCACATATACACCTAGGTCCCTCTGCTCCTGCACCCCCTTTAGAATTGCATCCTTTATTCTATATTGTCTCTCCATGTTCTTCCTACCGAAATGAATCACTTCACTTTTCTCTGCATTGATCTTCATCTGCCACCTGTCTGCCCATTCCACCATCTTGTCTATGTCGTTTTGAAGTTCGACACTATCCTCCTCACAGTTCACAATGCTTCCAAGTTTTGTATTGTCTGCAGACTTTGTAATTGTGCACTGTACACCAAGGTCTGGATCATTAATATAGATCAGGAAAAGCAAAGGTCCCAACACTGACCCCTGGGAACTCCACTGCAAACCTTCCTCCAGCCCGAAAAACATCCATTAACCACTACTCTTTGTTTCCTGTCACTCAGCCAATTTCATTTCCACATTGCTACTGTCCCATTTATTCCATGAGCCAGAACTTTGCTCACAAGTCTGTTGTGTGGCACTGTATCAAATGCCTTTTGAAAGTCAATGTACACTACATCAACAGCATGAAGTAAGAGGTCCTCTAAAACTCATCAAAGACATAGTCTTAGGAGAAAGGAGTGAATTTTCTATACTAGACTATGTATCTGTGTTCCGGGAAAGGTTCACAAAAGCTTACGATGTGGCTCAGGAACACCTTAAAACATGTCACGCCAATATGAAAAAATGGGCAGACAAGAATGCAAAGACCTACAATTTTACCGTTACAGGGGAAACCAGTAAAAGCGCAGTTCAGTGGGTATGGTAGATTATTTGATTGACAACCCTGATCACCAGAATAAGAATCGGATATGTCATATCAATATGTTAAAGCAATATTATTGCAGGGAGGAGGCTAAGTCAGTACAGGTATGTCAGGTAGTGGGGACTGTTGAGAAGGAAAAGGATAATGAGGATGAGGCAGAAGGAGGTCTAGACAATTCTTAGATTGAACCTCCAACTATCAAGTCATCGAATACAGAATGGCTTGGAAAATTGCTTTGCTAAACAACATGAAGACCTAACCAGGCCTTTCACAACATTTAAAAGTGTGTGTAAGGGTAAGCCAGGATGTACAACCTTAGCCACACATGATGTGGATATAGGGGAATCCGTTCCTTTAAAACGGCATCCTTACTGCTTAAGTCCAGCCAAACAGGCCCAAGTAAAAGCAGAAATCCAACACATGCTGGAAAATAACTTAATTGAACCTAGTCAAAGCAGCTGGGGTTCACCAATAGTCTTAGTGCCTAAACCTGATGGATCAACCTGACTTTGCATAGACTGCAGAAAAGTCAATGCAGTAACGAAGGCAGACTCCTACCGAATTTCTTGCTTAGAAGTGTATTGACAGAATGGGCAGTGCTAGGTTTCTTAGAAAGATCAACTTGTTAAAGGGATACTGGCAAGTTCCTTTGACTCCTCGAGCTAAAGAAATATCAGCTTTAGTCACACCAGACGGTCTTTATCAGTGCTGAGTGATACCATTCGGGTTAAAAAATGCCCCAGCAACTTTTCAGAGATTAATGAATCAGGTGCAGTGTTCCTAACTGTGTCGTGCATCTTGATGGTGTACTAATATGCAGTAACACTTGGAAAGAACACTTAAACCAGCTAAAAACTCTGTTTAAAAAAACTGCAAGCAATGGTAAACCTGGCAAAAAGCAAATTTGGAAATGCAGGAGTTACTCGAACACACAGTGGGGCAAGGACAAGTATTGCCAAAAACGGCAAAAGTACAAGCCTTAGTGGAATTCCCTATCACTAGAACTAAACATGAGATAATGAGGTTTTTAGGGATGTGGGGTTTCTACAGGAAATTTGTACCAAATTTTAGTGCTGTAGCTGCTCCATTAACTGACTTGCTACAGAAAAGGAAAACCAAAGTAGTATGGTCAGATGAATGCCAGGCAACTTTTGAAAAGCTAAAGGCAATCTTAACTAATGAACCAGTGTCGGCTGGCCAAATTTTGCTAAACCCTTCAAGGTAGTGATTGATGCTAGAGATCTGGGGATTGGTGCAGTCCTGTTGCAGGATGACGAATCGGGCATAGAGATACCAGTAGGGTGCTATTCAAGAAAACTAAATCGCCACCAAAAAAAGTATTCCACGGTAGGAAAAGAAACATTAGGACTATTGCTGGCTCTCAAACATTTCGAAGTATATGTCCACCAAGGCTATAAAGAAACACTAATATACACTGACCATAACCCATTAACATTTGTGGAAAAGTTTAAAAGCCAAAGTGCCAGAAAATCTAGATGGAGTTTATTGTTATAGCCTAATCATTTGAAGATTATACATATATTCGGGGAAAAACAGTGTTATCGCCGAAGCGTTGTCACAAATTAAACCTAGTTATGTTACATGAATGGCAATGGTACAAAGAAAAATTCTGTTAATTACCAGTAGCGTGAATGGGGGCGTGAATGTGAAAATATGTTTGGAGTGTTTTATTTTCAGTTTCTGTTTTGTATTGTAATGAAACGCATTCAGTAATGGCGTTTCATTTTGCCAAGGACGGAGGTGTCGTGGAAGTTTTTTTCTCTGTTACAGAAAAACTAAGTGGGGGTCTGTACCTTTAAGACTGAGAGTTTTTATATTCTCTGGGAACAGTGTGAGTGCGAACTGCCGCTGTTCATAAGCAACAGCAAGAGAGAGAGGAGTCACACGCTGTATTGTATCAGTTTGACTGTGTGTAAAGACTGGCTAGAACCGGTTTGATCTGGAGACCAGTACTCACTGAAGGAAGGATTTGACTCTCAGCAGAAAATACACATTGACCTACAGGCTGTGTTTCGCCTAAAGAGGAACAAACCGCTGAAAAGGAACCTTTGCATTGTTGGAGGTAGCAAATTCCTTTTTACTTCCAGTCTGTTAAGAAGTCTCTGCCTCAGGAGTGACTTTCTGTTGCCTTTTGTGTTTCTGGGAGTACTGGAATTCTCAGGAAAGTTTCCACTCTTGACTGCTTATTCAAAATCCAAATAAACCTGTTGCTATTCTCTTTGCTGAAAGATCTGTGTGATGCCTGCATCCGCTGAACTGCCTTGGATGCCTATCCATTACAGACTGTTCATCAAACCCGCCTGGAGACTTCGACTGGCATCTGACTATTCAACTCTGGGACACCTCACCATTCTGGGAAAGTAACCAACCAAGACTTACAACCCAGTTATTTTATTTATTCCTATGAAACCGCTCTAATTTAAAATATCATTTTGGAACCAGTTTACCGTTGGTTTTTGAATGTATGTATCTGTGCATGGGGGTTAGAGGAATAAGAAGTTATAAAGTCTTTTCAAACATAAATTTATCTCAGTGTTGTTTAAGATTTAGTTTATTAATAGTTAATTTGTTGTTTAAAGATACCTGGTTTGGTGTATTTTATTCTGGGGGTTAATAAAGTGTTTAATTTGGCTAATTTCCAGTAGGTGGGAAACGTTACTGATACGTTGTGACCTGTGGAGTAATGGGACTGAATTGATAGTGCATTGCTCTCGCCTCAGTCGTAACAGAAATAAAATTGTACTTTCTGTCTTTCTCTAGAGCTATTAATGTTGCGATTGACTGTCTCACCAATGGCGACCTATGTCTTTTATTGTACCTGTCTGCTAGTTTTTAGTGATTTCTGTTTTTGACCCCTAAATCTACTTGCTGCTCCATAGTTCTTAACCTCTCACCATTTAGAAATTTTTCTGTTCTATCTTTCTCAGGTCAAAAGTGGATGACCTCACACTTTCCCACTTTGAACTTCATCTGCCACAATTTTACTCATTTTATCTGTTTGTTTTCCTTTGCAACTTATTGTTCCCATTTACATTACTTACTGTGCCACCTAACTTACTGTTGTCAGCAAACTTAAGATATACAGTGCTCGATTCGTCCATCCAAGTCATTTATAAATATAGTGAAAAGCTGTGGCCCCAGTACTGATCCTTGGGGGATACTGTTAGTCATATCCTGCCAATTTGAGTACAGACCCATTATCCCAACTCTCTGTCTCCCATCTCCTAACCCATTCTTTATCCAAGCCAATAGTTTGCCTCCAATTTGTTTTTGTTTTGGAATTCCATGTAAATTTCATTATTAGACACCCCTTATCTACCATGTTAGTTATTTCATCAAAAAATTCAACTAGGTGCATTAGCCATGAGTTACCCTTTACCAATCTACACTGGCTGTCTGATTAGCTCATAAGTGCTCAGTCACTCTGTCTCTAATAACAGATTGTAGTTACTTCCCCACAGCTGACATTAGACTAATAGGACTATCATTTCCTAATTTATCTGTCTCTCTTAAATAATGGAGTGTCTTTGACAATTTTCCATTCAAGGACACAATTGCTGAATCAGGCGAGATAGGTGGGCCCAGGCAAAAAATCATTAAAACTTCGGAAAACTGATTGCACAAATCATATCACTGGCATTTTTAAATTATGAACAGAAATACTTGCAACATATTTGCAGGGAGTGTGCTGAATTTTTGTTTGTGTTGTAGATACCCACTAGATGTGGCTCGGAGGCGAATGCAGTTGGGCTCTGTTCTCACTGAAGCTGATAAATATGTGTAAGTATAATCTCTATAGATGTGTTTCTGATAATTACAGAGAATGTGACATGACAGAAAGTCCCAGTCCCCCTCTCTGCCAGACAATAAGGCACTCTTCACTTAGTACAACCATACTGAAATCAGTGTCACAAATGCTTTCTAATTGAGCACTATAAGCTAACAGCTGAGCATTTACTACCCAATGAGTGTGCAATTTTAATGTCTGAATGCAAGAGAGGGGTATTACATTTTTAAAAAAATACTAGAAACTCTCACCAAAAGCAAAAAGGAATATTCAATGAAAATCTGAGAATACAGCTTCACAGGCTGATCCGGGCTCCAGTGCCCACTGATTTGGGCTTACGGTGTCAGCAAGTTTATAGAAGCCAGCACACAAATTTGGGGGCGTGAGCTATTTAAATACATTCATCCATTTAGATGAAACTACCCACACCCCCACAGAGGCTTTATCTGTTTGCTACTATTTCATGGGCTGCGATGATCAGAATTGGGTGATATTCAAACCTAGGTCCTGTTACTCAAACACCACCCTACCCATTAACCACTGCCTGACATCATTCTGTCTCTCTCTCTCTCTCTGTGGAAAAGAATGTCGTGACCTAGGGGTTAGTCTTTATTCCTGTGGGGAAAGCAACAATGACCCTGGGGTTAGGACATAAGAAATAGGAGCTGGAGTAGGCCGTTTGGCTCTTCAAGCCTACTCCATCATCAAATAAGATCAGGACTGATCTTCTATCTCAACTGACACAAATTTTCAAATCCTCTCTGGCCACAGGAGAGGTACCAGAGGATTGGAGAACAGCGAATGTGGTACCATTATTCAAGAAGGGTAGCAGGGATAAGCCAGGTAATTACAGGCTGGTGACTGTAACATCAGTGGTTGGAAACTATTGGAAAAGATCCTGAGGGACAGGATTAATTTCCACTTGGAGAGGCAGGGATTAATCAGGGATAGTCAGCATGGCTTTGTCAGGGGGAGATCGTGTCTAACTAACGTGATTGAATTTTTCAAGGCGGTGACTAGATGTGTAGATGAGGGTAAAGCAGTTAATGTAGTATACATGGACTTCAGTAAGGCTTTTGATAAGGTCCCGCATGGGAGATTGGTTAAGAAGGTAAGAGCTATGGGATCCAGGGCAATTTGGCAAATTGGATCCAAAATTGGCTTAGTAGCAGGAGGCAGAGGTTGATGGTCGAGGGTTGTTTTTGCGAGTGGAAGCCTGTGACCAGTGGTGTACCACAGGGATTGGTGCTGGGGCCCTTGCTGTTTGTAGTGCACACTAATAATTTAGATGTGAATATAGGAGGTATGATCAGTAAGTTCACAGATGACACGAAAATTGGTAGTGTCGTAAATAGTGAGGAGGAAAGCCTTAGATTACAGGACGATATAGATGGGCTGGTATGATGGGCAAATGGAATTTAATCCTGAGAAGTGTGAGGTGATGCATCTTGGGAGTACTAACAAGGCAAGGGAATATACAATGGATGGTAGGACCCTAGGAAGTACAGAGGGACCTTGGTGTACTTGTCCATAGATCACTGAAGGCAGCAGCACAAGTAGATAAGGTGGTTAGGGAGGCATATGGGATACTTGCCTTTATTAGCCGAGGCATAGAATATAAGAGCAGGGAGGTTATGATGGAGCTGTATAAAATGCTAGTTAGGCCACAGCTGGGCACACTTGTGTACAGTTCTGGGCACCACACTATAGGAAGGATGTGATTGCACTGGAGAGGGTGCAGAGGAGATTCACCAGGATGTTGCCTGGGCTGGAGCATTTCAGCAATGAAGAGAGACTGAAAAGGCTAGGGTTGTTTTCCTTGGAGCAGAGAAGGCTGAGGGGGGACATGATTGAGGTGTACAAAATTATGAGGGGCATTGATAGGTTAGATAGGAAAAGAATTTTTCCCTTAGTGGAGGGGTCAATAACCAGGGGGCATAGATTTAAGGTAAGGGGCAGGAGGTTCAGAGGGGATTTGAGGAAAAAAGTTTTCGCTCAGAGGGTGGTTGGAATCTGGAACGCACTGCCTGAAGAGGTGGTAGAGGCTGGAACCCTCACAACATTTAAGAAGTATTTAGATGAGCACTTGAAAAGCTATAGCATACAAGGCTACAGGCTGGGAAATGGGATTAGAATAAATTAGGTGCTTGATGGCCGGCACAGACACGATGGGCCGAAGGGCCTGTTTCTGTGCTGTATAACTCTATGACTCTAACTCCACCTTCCTCACTATTCTCATAGCCCTTAATACCCAAAAATCTATCGACCTCTGTCTTGAATGCACTCAACAACTGCACATCCACTGCCCTCTGGGGTAGAGAATAACAAAGATCCACAACCTTTTGAATGAAGAAATTTCTCCTCATCTCATTCCTAAATTTCCAATGCCTTATTCTGAGACTCTGACCCTTTGTTCTAGATTTCCCAGCCAGAGGAAACATTTACTCAGCATCTACCCTGTCAAACCCCTTGAGAATTTTATATGTTTCAATTGGACAACTTCTCATTCTTCTAAACTTTGGGTAATATAGGCCTAGTCTCTCCTCATCTTAGGAGCCATTTTAGTGAACCTTTGTTGTTCTCCTCCAGGGCTAGAATTTCCTTCCTTAGGTAAGGAGAGCAAAACTGAACACAGTACTCCATGTGTGACCTCACCAATGCCCTGTATAATTTTAGTAAGATATCTTTATTCTTATACTCCAATCCCTTTGTAACAAAAACTAACAAACCATTTGTCTTCCTAATTACTTGCTGTCCCTGTATGGATTAATGTCCTGTGATTCATGTACAAGGACATCCAGGTCCCTCTGAATGCAAACATTTCCCTGTCTCTCACCATTCAAAAAATATTCTTTTTAAAAAATTTTCCTACCAAAGTGGATAACTACGCACTTTGCCACATTGTATTCATCTGCCAGGTTCTTGCCCACTCAGCCAACCTGCCTATATTCCTCAGCAGCCTCTTTGCACCTCCTCACCACTTACTTTCCCACCTAACTTTTTATTGTCAGCAACTTTGGATATGTTACATTCAGTCCCCTCATCTAAGTCATTAATATAGATTGTAAATAGCTGCCGTCCAAATATTGATCCTGGCAGTACCCCACTAGTTAGAGCCTGCCAAACCAAAAATATCTGTTTGCTGCTTTCTGTCCATTAAACAATCCTCAATCCATACTAATAAATTACACCTAATCCCATGAGTTCTAACATCTTGTATGGCACCTTATAGAAGATTTTTTGAAAATCCAAGTGCACTACATTCACTGGTTCCCCCTTATCCAGCCTGTCAAACAAGATTTTTTCAAAAATTCATGTTGACTCTACTTAATCATATTAAGATTTTCCAAGTGCCTTGTTACCATGTCCCCCTAATAATAGATTCTTGCATTTTGCCTACTACTCATATTAGGCTAACTGGCCTATAGTTCCCTGTTTTCGCTCTTCCTTTTATAAATAGCAGGTTATGTTTGCTATCTTCTAATCCAAACTGTTCCAAAATTAAGGAATTCTGGAGGATCAAAACCAATGCATCCACTATTTCTGCAGCTACCTCTTTTAAAACGCTAGGATGCAGGTCATCAGGTCCATGGGATTTGTCGCCACTTCGTCCGATTAATTTCTCCAGTACTATTTCTTTACTTACATTCATTTCTTTTAAGTTCCTCATTCTCGCTCAATCTTTGATTCCCCATTATTTCTGGAATGTTTTTTGCTTCTTCTACTGTGAAGACAGATACACAGTATTGTTTAATGTCCCTGCCATTTCATTATTGCCCATTGTAATTTCACCTGTCTCTGCCTCTAATGGGGCCATAATTACTTTCACTAATCTCCTCCTATTTACATACCAATAAAAGGTTTACAATCTTTTCTTGTGTCCCTTGCTAGTTCTCTCTCATCTTCTCTTTTCCCTTTCTTTATCAATTTCTTGGGCCTCTTTTCCTGATTTCTAAAATTTTCCCAATCCAAAGGCTTACTACTTTTTTGACAACAGTATAAACCTCTTCTGTGGTTCTAATATTATCTTTAACTCTTCTCATTAGCTATAGTTAGACCACTTTTTCTGCAGGGTTTTTGTGCTTTAAAGGAATGTATATTTGTTGCAAATTATGTATTAATTGTTAAAATGCCAGCCATTACTTGTCTGCCATTATATCTTTTAGTGTAGTTCTCCCCAATCTACCTTAGCCAACTTGCCCCTCATACCCAAGTAGTTTGATTTGTTTTGGTTTAAGACTGTAGTTTTGAACTTCACTTTCAAACTCAGTATAATAATTTTATCATATTATGGTCACTGTTCTCCCACCTCCCCCCCCCCCCCCCCCCCCCAGGGCCCCTTTACTACAAGATTATTATTTAAACCTTTCTCATTGCACAATACTAGATGCAAAATAAACTGTTCACTTGCTGGTTCCTCGACATACTGTTCTAGGAAACTATCTTGTAAAAATCCCATGAACTCTTCCTCCGCACTATTACTGCAAAGTTGGTTTGCCCAGTCTATATGAAGATCAATATCCCCCATGATTACTGTATTATCCTTATGACCGTGCACCTCTAATTTTCTGATTTATACTCTGCCCCACACTACAATTACTGTTCGGGTCCTGTAAACAACTTCCACTAATGTTTTCTGCTGCTTGTGTTTCTTCATTCTATCCAAACTGATTCTACTTGTTGATTTTCTAAGGTCCTTTCTCTCTATTGTCTTTATTCCACCTTTATGATCAGGGTAACCCCTGCTCCTTTTCCGTTTTGTGTCTCCCTTCTAAACGTATCCTGGAATATTTAGTTTATAACATTGGTCACTTTACAATCATATCTCCGTAATGGCTGTTAGATCAAACCTATTAATTTTTAGCTTTTAATACATCTGATTTGTTGGGGAGACTGTGGTATAGTGGTAATGTCACTGGACTAGTAATCCAGAAACCCAAGCTAATACTCTGGGGACATGAGTTCAAATCCCACTATGACAGCTGGTGGAATTTAACTTCAATTAATTAATAAATTCAATTAATATTTTTTTTTAAATCTGGAATTGAAAGCTAGTCACAGTAATGGTGCACATGAAACTCATCGATTGTCGTAAAAACTCATGTGGTTCACTAATGTCCTTCAGGGAAGGAAATCTGTCCTTAACTGGTCTGAACTACATGTGACTCCAGACCCATAGCAAAGTGGTTCACTCTTAACTGCCCTCTGAATTCAGTTGTCAAGAGCAATTAGGGATGGGCAACAAATGCTGGCCTTGTCAGCGGCGTCCACACGCTATGAAATGAGTAAATAAAATATTAGAATGCTTCAAATTCAGGTAGAATGCCTTTACCCTTGACTTTTTTCTCATTTTCCCTGACATCACCTTAGTTGCTAATGCTCTATTACCTTTGTTACTCTCACTGCTCCTTCCTGACCCACTTTTATTTTTACCCAAAACGCTGCTTTTGAATTTACCCTTTCCTGCATCCTCCCGACCCTTTATTAGTTTAAAGCCCTGTCTACTGCCCTAGTTATTGCATTCACCAGGACCCTGGTCCCAGTCCAGTTTAAATGAAGCTCATCTCAATGGAACAGCTCCCTCATTCCCCAGTACTGGTGCCAGTGACTCATGAAGTGAAACCCCTGCCTCCCACACCACTTTTTAGATCATGCAATTAACCTTCTAATCTGTTTATCCCTGTACCAACTGGTATAGATGACAATCTAGAGATTATTGCCTTTGAGATTCTGCTTTTTAATTTGGACCCCAACTCCTCAAACCCTCGGCACAACATCATTCCTAGTTCAACCTACCTTTTTTTAGTTTCTTTAGTTTCGAGATACAGCACTGAAACAGGCCCTTCGGCCCAACGAGTCTGTGCCGACCATCAACCACCCATTTATACTAATCCTACACTAATTCCATATTCCTACCACATCCCCACCTGTCCCTATATATTTCCCTACCACCTACCTATACTAGGGGTAATTTATAATGGCCAATTTACCTATCAACCTGCAAGTCTTTGGCATGTGGGAGGAAACCGGAGCAGCCGGAGGAAACCCACGCAGACACAGGGAGAACTTGCAAACTCCACACAGACAGTACCCAGAATTGAACCCGGGTCGCTGGAGCTATGAGGCTGCGGTGCTAACCACTGCGCCACTGTGCCGCCCTTGTCATTGGTTCCTACGTGGATCATGACAAAATGGATCTTCCTCCTCCCATTCCAAGTTCTTCTCCAGCTGCAAGGAGAAGTCCTTAATCCTGGCACTGAGAAGGCAACACAAGCTTTGGAACTCCCAGTTGTATCTACCCCCTGACTATACTGTCCCTTATCCACATTCCTTTTCACTCCCCCGCATGAATGGCTTCCTGCACCCACAATGTCTGCAGCTCAACAACTCTGAGCCGAAGTTGCTTAAACTGCAGACACTTACCACAGACATGGTTATCTGGGATCCTACATGCTGCAGTTCCGGCACACCACCTGCCCTGCCATGGCTATCTAACCTTATTTATTGATTTGATTTGTTTAGTTAATTAACTTTTTAATTCAATGAATTATTTTAGTTTTATTAAGTAATTGGTTTATCTAGTTTAAGTTACTAATTTAGTAAAGTAAAAGCAGTACCTCCTTCCCTCTCTGCTCCAGATTCCTGCTTGCAGCAATTTTTGATTTTGGCAGTCTGTAAAACGATGGACTGAGTTTGGCGATCACTCTCTCTCAGCACACACTGACCTGGGGTCAGTCTCTCTACCTGTGGGACAGAGCACACAGTGACCCTGGGGATAGTCTGTCTCCCTGTGGGAACATAGGAACAGGAATAGGCCATTCAGACCATCGAGCCTGCTCCACCATTCAGTTAGATCATGGCGGATCATCTACCTCAACGCCACTTTCTGGCACTATCCCCATATCCTTAACGTCATTCTTATCCAGATATCTATCAATTTCTGTCTTGAACATGCTCGATGATTGAGTTTCCATAGCCCTCTGGGGTGGAGAATTCCAAAGATTCACCATCCTCTGAGTAAAGAAATTCCTCCTCATCTCAGTCTTAAACCCTTTATTCTGAGACTCTGTTCCCTGGTTCTACACTGACCAGCCGGGGAAACATCCTATCTGCATCCACCCTGTAAGAATTTTGTAAGTTTCAATAAGATCACCTCTTATTTTTTGAAACGCTAGAGAATATAGGCCCAGTTTCCTCAATCTCTCCTTGTAAAACAATCCCACCATCCCAGGGATTAGTCTGGTGAATCTCCTGTATACTCCCTCTGTGGCAAGTATATCCTTCCTTAGACGTACAAAATACTCCAGGTGCGATCTTACCAATTGCAGCAAGTTGTCTTTACTCCTGTACTCAAGACCCCTTGCAATGACGGCCAACATACCATTTGCCTTCCTAATTTCTTGCTGCACCTGCAGTGCTAGCTTTTAATGACTCATGAACAAGGGCACCCAGGTACCTTTGGACATTACTGCTTCCTAACCTCTCACCACTTAAGAAATACTCCCTCTTTCTGTTTTTCTACCAAAGTGGATAACTTTACACTTATTCACATTATATTCCATCTGCCATGTCTTGCCCGTTCACTTAGCCTGTCCAGGTCCCCTTGAAGTCTCGTTGCATCTTCTCACAACTTACATTCCCACTTAGTTTTATGTCATCAGCAAGTTTGGAAATATTACATTTGGTCCTCATATCCAAATAATTTATATAGATTGTGAACAGCTGTGTCCCCAGCGCTGATCCTTGCGGTACCCCACTAGTAACAGCCTGCCACCCTGAGAATTCAATAATCCGTTTATTCCTACTCTCTGTTTTCTGTCTGTTAATCAATTCTCAATCCATACTACCCCCAATTACCCCCAATCTCATGTGTTCTAATTTTGTTTACGAACCTTTTGTGTGGGACCTTATCAAAAGCCTTCTGAAAATCCAAGTACACCACATCCACTGGTTCTCCTTTATCTCTGCTACAAGTACCATCCTCAAAAAATTCCTACAGGTTTGTCAAACATGATTTCCCTTTTGTAACTCCATGTTGACTCTGCCCAATCATATCATTGTTTTCTAAGTGTTGAGTTATCACATCGTTTATAATAGATTCTAACATTTTCCCGACTACTGATGTCAAACTAACAGGTGTGTAGTTCCCAGTTTTCTTTCTCCCTCCTTTCTTAAATAGTGGGGCTACATTTGCTACTTTCCACTCTGCAGGAACTTTTTCAGAAACTATAGAAAAATTTTGAAAGGTAGCTACCAATGCATCCACTATCTCTATAGACACCTCCTTCAACACTCTGGGATGTAGCTTATCAGATCCAGGAGATTTATCAACCTTCAATCCAGTTAATTTTTTGAGTACTACCTCTTTATTAATACTAATTTCTTTCAGTTCCTTATTTTCACAAGTCCCTTGCTTCCCTAGTATTTCTGGGAGATTATCTGTATCTTTCACCATGAAGACAGACACAAAGTAATTGTTTAGTTTCTCTGCCATTTCCCTATTCTCCATACTAATGTCTCCGCCTGTAATGGACCCACATTTGTCCTTGCTAGTCGTTTCCTTTTCACACACCTAAAGGAGCTTTTACAGTCCGCCTTTACGTTTTTCACTAGCTTCCATTCATATTCTTTTTGCCCTTTATCAGTTTCTTGGTCATCCTTTGCTGGATTCTAAATTGCTCCCTATCCTTGGGCTTACCACTTTTGCTGGTAACCTTATAAGCCACTTCCTTTAATCTAATGCATTCTTTAACTTCTTTTGTTAGTCACGGTTGATTCATCTTTCCTGTTGGGTTTTTGTGACTTAGAAGGATGTATATTTGTTGTAGACCATGTTGTAGACTTCTTTAAGTAGTGACCCTGGGGTCAGTGTCTCTCCCCGTGCAACAGCACACTGACGGGGTGGGGGGAGCGTCTGGAGGCTTTCCCTGAGGGGATTGCATGTGTTAGATGAAAATTGTTAACTAATGTTAATCAATACAAAGGTTCCTCAATGGTCAAAATCATCTGGTAAATTCAGAGAGAAACTTAAATTGTTTGTGACACTCGTGTATTTATGCAAAGAGTAATTTCCTGTTTTAACCTTTTTTTTCTCCATAAGGTCTATGTGTAAAACTCTGAAATATGTCTACAAGGTGCATGGAATACAGAAAGGCCTCTACCGGGGGCTCACTCTCAATTACATCCGGTGTATCCCATCTCAGGCTGTGGCATTTACCACCTATGAGCTCATGAGACAAGTTCTTCATCTGAACTGAGGACATTTCAGGATGTTGTCAGGACTATTGAATTCATCGTCGCAATCCTGCGACTCTCAATCATGAGAACATCTGCCTGATGGGGACTGCTCTGATCAGATGTGCATACTAAATCATTATTTATTTAATTGGAGTAATTGATTGTGATTAGGATTGAAAGTCAGCATCAGTGTGCTTTGTGTTTTAAGGTATGTAGAAATGATTGCACTCTTCCACCACCTGCCTGTCACCTCATGATTTCACTTCGGTAATCAATTTTTATCCCTGCATCCCAGCTGTGAGGGGAGAAAGATGGGTTTAATATGGGCAACAAATTGGACCTACAGTGGCCACCAACAGTTTTATATTACTTTATGTATGAATGTTTTATTATCAATCCATTCAATATGATTTAATCATGTGTACAAATATAACTTCTTGATGTGAGGTTTCTTTTGCAGCCTCGATCAAATATTTGATGTATGTTAATTTTTAAAATGCTGTAATAATTGCAGTCACCGGCAATTGATGTTCCAATAAATCTTTGTGAATGTTTGTAGATGTGTCCTTGAGATTGGTTCTGTGCTATGAATAATTGAATACTTAAATGAATACTTCTCATCTGTATTTACCGTGGAGAAGGTCATGGAAGCTAGTGAGTTCAAGGGAGGGAACACCGATATACTGGAGCATATCAACATTACAAAGGAGGAGGTGTTGGAGGTTTTGAAGCGCGTTAAAGTGGATAAATCCCCAGGGCCTGACCAGGTGTGTCCTAGGATGCTATGGGAAGCAAGGGAGGAGATTGCTGGGGCCCTGGCAGAGATTTTTGTATCATCGTTAGCTGCTGGTGAGGTACCGGAAGACTGGAGGATAGCTAATGTTGTGCCTTTATTTAAGAAGGGCAGCAGGGATAAGCCAGGGAACTACAGGCCGGTGAGCCTTGCATCAGTGGTGGGAAAGTTATTGGAAGGGATTCTGAGAGACAGGGTTTATATGCATTTGGAAAGGCATGGTCTGATTAGGGATAGTCAGCATGGCTTTGTGCGTGGGAAATCATGTCTCACAAATTTGATTGAGTTTTTGGAGGAGGTGACCAAGAGGATTGACGAGGGTAGGATGATGGACGTTGTCTACATGGACTTTAGCAAGGCCTTTGACAAGGACCCGCATGGTAGGCTGGCCCAGAAGGTTCGAACACATGGGATCCAGGGTGAGCTAGCCAATTGGATACAAAATTGGCTTGGTGATAGGAGGCAGAGGGTGGTAGTGGAGGGTTGTTTTTCAGATTGGAGGCCGGTGACCAGTGGTGTGCCGCAGGGATCGGTGCTGGGCCCTCTGTTGTTTGTCATAAATATTAATGACATGGATGTGAATGTAGGGGGCATGATTAGTAAGTTTGCAGGTGACACCAAAATTGGTGGTATAGTGGACAGTGAAGAAGGTTGTCCAAGGTTACAACCTTAAATAAAGATCAACTGGGAAAGTGGGCAAGGAATTGGCAAATGGAATTTAACACAGACAAGTGCAAAGTGATGTATTTTGGGAAGTTAAACCAGGGCAGAACATATACAGTGAATGACAGGGCCCTGGGGAGTGTTGTTGAGCAGAGAGACCTTGGGGTGCAAGTACATAGTTCCCTGAAAGTGGCAACACAGGTAGACAGGGTGGTGAAGAAGGCGTATGGCATGCTTGCCTTCTCAGGCCGAGGCATTGAGTACAAGAGTTGGGACGTCATGTACAGTTGTACATAACGTTGGTTAGGCTGCATTTGGAGTACTGTGTGCAGTTCTGGTCACCGCATTACAGGAAAGATGTGATTAAGCTAGAGAGGGTGCAAAAAAGATTCACAAGGATGTTGCCTGGTTTGGAGGGCTTGAGTTATAAAAAGAGATTGGATAGGCTGGGTCTGTTTTCCCTGGAGCAAAGGAGGCTGAGAGGGGACATGATAGAGGTATATAAAATTATGAGAGGCATAGATAGGGTAGATAGTCTGAGTTTGTTTCCCATGGTAGGGGTGACTAAAAACTAGAGGGCATAGATTTAAGGTGAGAGGGAGGAGGTTTAAAGGGGATCAGAGGAGTAATTTTTTCACACAAAGAATAGTGGGTATCTGGAATGAGCTGCCTGAGGAGGTGGTGGAGGCAGGAACAGTAGCAACATTTGAGAGGCATCTGGACGGGTACTTGAATGAGCAAGGCATAGAGGGATATGGAATTAATGCAGGCAGGTGGGATTAGTATAGATAGGCATTATGGTCAGCATGGACGCGGTGGGCCGAAGGGCCTGTTTCTATGCTGTATGACTCTATGATAATTGTTCTGGCCAATTCCTTCTCCTCTAGATGATGATAGTAAACTTCCAGGGATTTGATTTTGATGCAGATTTCTTCAGAGTGTCATTTCAAATGGAAATCATTGTGTTTTATAGTTCTGCTCTACTATCTTATGCAGAAATCATGACCTCCAGTAGATACGATCCCTCTACTCAAATGGTTCTCCATCTACCACAGCGATCTGTCCTTGAGTGCAGGGCCACCCTTGCTGTAACCTCAGATCTTCATCTGTCTGCTCCATTGATATGCTTGTATGAAGGATTAATATCACCAGGGACTGGTCATTTAGAATGTACTGCCCAAAAACAGGCCATCTGCCCAGTTGGTCTATGCCAGTGTTTAAGCTCCACATGAGCGTCCTTCTAGTCCTGCTCATCTAAGCCTATTAGCACATCCTTCTATTCCTTTCTCCCTCGTGCGTTTATCTAGCTTTCCCTTAAATGCATCTATGCTATTCGCCTCATTCAGTCCATGTAGTGGTTGCCAGCCCTGGAGCCTCCAGGAATTAAAGTTTAATCCCCAGGATACTGCAGTGAGCAAACCTGGGAGAAAAGTCATGGGGCATTAAACAAGATTTGTGTGTGCTATTTTCATTTTCCTTGAATAATTTGTTTATTTTAACATCCTATGTGACTGTGACAAAGGTAAACTTTCCCTTCTCGTCCTTCTCGACCTGTCTGCTGCTTTTGACACAGTTCTTTTGACACAGTTTACCACACCATTCTCCTTCAATGCCTCTCTACTGATGTCCGGTTGGGTGGGACTGCTCTCATTTGGTTTCATTCTCATCTATCTAATCATAGCCAGAGAGTCACTTGCAATGGTTTCTCTTCCTGCTCCTGCACAGTTAACCTCTGGTGTCCCCCAAGGATCTATCCTTGGCCCCCTACTATTTCTCATCTATGTGCTGCCCCTCAGCGACATAATCCGAAAGCACAGCGTTAGTTTTCACATGTGCTGCCGACACTCAACTGTACCTCACCACTACTTCTCTCGACGACTCCATTGTTGCTAAATTATCAGACTGCTTATCCAAAATCCAGTACTGGATAAGCAGAAATTTCCTCCAATTAAATATTGGGAAGACTGAAGCCATTGTTTCTGTCCCCACCACAAACTCTGTTCTGTAGCTACAGACACCATCCCTCTTCCTGGCAACAGCCTTGAGATTAAGACACTAAAAGCAAAATACTGCAGATGCTGGAAATCTGAAATAAAAACAAAGTGCTGGAAATACTCAGCAGGTCAGGCAGCATCTGCGGAGAGCAAAGAAGAGTTAACATTTTAAGTCTGTGACCAGTTCTGATGAAAGGCTGACCTGCTGAGTATTTCCAGCAGTTTCTGTTTTTATTTGAGATTAAGACAACCTGTATGCAACCTTGGTGTCACATTAGACTCAGAGATGAGTTTCTGACCTGATATTCATGCCATCACTAAGACTGCCTATTTCCACCTCCATCTGCCTCTGAAACCCTCATTGATGCCTTTGTTACCTCTAGACTTGACTATTCCTGGCCGGTGTCCCACATTCTACTTTCCGTATGTTTGAGGTCATCAAAAACCCTGCTGCCTGTGTCTGAACTTGCACCAGGTCCTGTTCCCCATCTCCTCTCGGCTCGTTGACCTCCATTGGCTCCCAGTCAAGCAACGTCTTGATTTTGAAATTCTCATCCTTGTTTTTAAATCCCTCCATAGCCTCACCCCTCCCTGTCTCTAATCTCCAGCCCCCAAAACCCTCCAAGATATCTGTGCTCCTCTACTTCTGGCCTCTTGTGCATCCCTGATTTTAATCGCTTCACCATTGGTGGCCGTGCTTTCAGTTGCCTGGAGCTCTGGAATAGCCTCACTACACCTCTCCACCTCACTCTCCTCCTTTACCTACCTCTTTGACCAAACTTCTAGTCATCTGACCTAATTGGTGTCATACTTTGTTTTATAATGTTCCTTGAAGCGTCTTAGGACATTTTGTTACATTAAAGGTGCGATATAAGTTGTTGTCACTGGTTACAAAAATGTTGGTGAGGTGCGAAAAGGCTGTTTGATGGGCAATCAAGAATCACCCAATTTGGTAATGAAGCTTCTATTTGCTTTCCTATCAGCATGGGAAGGCAGGGCACTGGGAAGATGGCCGTGCGGTGCGACCAATGGTGGGAGGGGAGGAGAGGGTAGGGATGGTTGGAAGCAGGAGATCACATGATGAAACCTCAGGAATCACATCAAACCAGAACTGGTGACATTGGTGACCTTGACCGACGCTGGTAATGCAGGGCCAACTGCTCTGCTGGACGGGAGGTCTTGTTCCAGCAGGCCGCATGATGTCAGCAGCGATTGCCATGAAAGTCTAAGCCTCCTGAGGCACTGTTGCTCCATCATGTTGATGAAGCTGATCCTCTGCCAGTATACTCTGCGAGAGGTATTGCTTCCTTCAAGCTGAAGCTCTCTATCTGTCTGCTCTGTCCTGTGGTGGGCATGTGGCTGCGGAGAAGGCTGTTGGTGCTGCTCCTGCTGCTGCTGGTGTTGTTGTTGCTGCTTCTCTTGTTCCTAATCAGGTGTCCATGCTGTAGCTGCATAAACTGCTCTCATGCTGCACTGAAGACTGAGCAAGGAAGTTCAGATCAATGTGAGTAAAGTCCAAGGTAGGTGAAATGACTTCCAAAACATTGGCAATAACCTGTAAAGCAATGAAAGAACATTCTCAGAACAGGTGCTGTGAGCATAAGCCTTTCACATAGGCAGGAAAGTAGGTCAGCTGAGGAACCAACAAGGGTACAGGCTAATTTGGGTCTAGTATTGTGCAATGAGAAAGGGCCAGTTAATAACCTTGTAGTAAAGGGGCCTCTAGTGACTACTGATTATTTGATAGAATTTTATGTAAAGTTTGAAAGTGATTTAGTGAAGTCTAAAACTAGGGTCTTTAATTTCTTTTGGGCCTCCTTATCTCGAGAGACAATGGATACGCGCCTGGAGGTGGTCAGTGGTTTGTGAAGCAGCGCCTGGAGTGGCTATAAAGGCCAATTCTGGAGTGACAGGCTCTTCCACAGGTGCTGCAGAGAAATTTGTTTGTTGGGGCTGTTGCACAGTTGGCTCTCCCCTTGCGCCTCTGTCTTTTTTCCCGCCAACTACTAAGTCTCTTCGACTCGCCACAATTTAGCCCTGTCTTTATGGCTGCCCGCCAGCTCTGGCGAATGCTGGCAACTGACTCCCACGACTTGTGATCAATGTCACACGATTTCATGTCGCGTTTGCAGACGTCTTTATAACGGAGACATGGACGGCCGGTGGGTCTGATACCAGTGGCGAGCTCGCTGTACAATGTGTCTTTGGGGATCCTGCCATCTTCCATGCGGCTCACATGGCCAAGCCATCTCAAGCGCCGCTGACTCAGTAGTGTGTATAAGCTGGGGGTGTTGGCCGCTTCAAGGACTTCTGTGTTGGAGATATAGTCCTGCCACCTGATGCCAAGTATTCTCCGAAGGCAGCGAAGATGGAATGAATTGAGACGTCGCTCTTGGCTGGCATACGTTGTCCAGGCCTCGCTGCCGTAGAGCAAGGTACTGAGGACTTTAATTGATACAAAGCAAACTAGGTAGGTATGACGGGTGAGTTGACTAAGGTAGGTAGGGAAACTACATCAAAAAAATTACACAGTTCTGTTGGAAGGTTATCAACCTGAAGTGTTAACTCTTTCTCTCTCTCCACAGATGCTGCCAGACCTGCTGAGTATTTCCAGCATTTTCTGTTTTTATTAAAAGATATGACAGTAGACAAGTAATGGCTAGCAGTTAAAGAATTAATACATAATTTGCAACAAATTCCATTAAGGCACAAAAATCCCTCAGAAAAAGTGGTCCACCTCTGGCTAACAAGGAGTTAAATGTAGTATTAGATCTATAAATGACTCTAAGTAAAGAAATAGTACTGGAGAAATTAATGGGACTAAATGGCAACAAATGCCCAGACATGACGACCTACATCCTAGGGTTTTAAAAGAGGTAACTGCAGAAATAGTGGATGCATTTGGTCTTGATCTTCCAGAATTCATTAGATCCCAGAACAGTTCCCAAGGATTGGAAGATAGCAAACGTAACCCCGCTGTTTAAAAAAGGAGGAAGAGAGAAAATGAGGAACTATAGGCCAGTTAGCCTAACATCAGTAGTAGGAAAATGCTCAAATTTATTACTAGGGATGTGGTAACAGGGCACTTAGAAAATTATAATATGGTTAAGCAGAGTCAACATGGATTTTAGGAAGAGAAGTCATGTTTGACACATCTGTTAGTTTTTTGAGGATCTAACTAGTAAGATGGATGTAGCATAATGATTTTCGAAAAGCATTCAATAAGGTACCACAGAAGAAGTATTACACAAAATTATGACTTGGGATTGGGGTACTATATTAGCATCGATTTGAGGATTGATTAATGGGCACCAAACAGCATTAATAAATGGGACATTTTCGGATTGTCAGGTTGTAACTAGCAGGGTATTGCAAGGATCAGTACTTGGACTTCAGCTATTTACAGTCCATATTAATGAATTAGATGAGGGAACTGAGGTTTGCTGATGATACAAAATTTGGTGGGAAGTAAGTGGTGAAGAGGATGCAAAGAGGCTGCTGAGGGATATAGACAGGTTGGTTGAGTGGACCAGAACATGGCAGATGGAAGACAATGTGGAAAAGTGTAGTTACCCATTTTGGTAGGAAAAATAATAAGAAAGTATTTTTTTGCCAGTGAGAGACTGGGAAATGTTTGCATTCAGAGGGCTCTGGGTGTCCTTATACACAAATCACAGAAAGTTAACATGCAGGTGTGGCAAGCAATTAGAAAGGCAAATGGTATGTTATCTGTTGTTACTAAGGGTTTTGAGTATAAAAGTAACAGTGCGCAGTTTTTGTTTCCTTACCTAAGGAAGGACATACTTGCCTTTGAGGGAGTGCAATGAAAATTGACTACACTGGTTCCCGCCATGAGGAGATTGTCCCATGAGGAGAGATTGAGTAGACTAGGCATATACTAATCAGAGTTTAGAAGAATGAGAGGTGATCTAATTGAAACATATAAAATTCTTAAGGAGCTTGACAAGGAGCTGAGAAAATGTTTCCCCTGGCTGGGGAATCTAGGACATGGGGCCACAACCTCAGAATGCAGGGTCGATCATTTAGGACTGAGATAAGGAGAAATTTCTCCGCTCAAAAGGTTGTGAATATTTGAGGAGCTGTAGATGTGCAGTTGTTGAGTATATTCAAGACAGAGGTTGATAGATTTTTGGGGACTACGGGCATTAAGGGATTTAGGGATAATGTGGGAGAGTGGAGTTGAGGTCAAAGATCGGTTGCAATCTTGTTGATTGGCACAGCACTCAAAGGGCCAAATGATCTACGCTAGCTTCTATTTCTTATATTCTTATGAGAAAAGGAGAGCAGTTTTGATTAGGAAAATGTTAACAGTGCTAGAAAGCGAGAATGTCCTGAGAGTTAAAAGACAGAATCTATTTGGTTGGAGTTAAGAAACAATAATGGAGCTACTACACTACTTGTATTTTATAGGTCATCAAATAGCAGGAAGGAGATAGAGGAGCAGATTTGGAAAGAAATTACCGAGAGGTGTAAGGCTTTTGGGTAGTAATAATGCATTGAATGGGGTAGTGATTGTGTTAAGGAGAGGAGTTTCTAAATGTGTTTAGGAAAATTTTCTTGGTATATTTCCTGCCCAATGAGGAAGGAGGTATTGCTAGAACTAGTCCTAGGGAATGAAGAGGGTCAAGTGGAGAATGCCAAGATCAGGGAGCATCTCGGGAATAGTGATCACAACAATAAAAATAACAATGTAGTGCATTTAGCATAGTAAAATGTCCCAAGGTGCTTACCGAGAGTGATAGTAATAAAACCACTGAGCCACATAAGGGATATCAGGATAGATGACCAAGAGTTTAATCAAAGAGGTTGGTTTTGAGGAGCATCTTAAGGAGGAGAAAGAGGCAGAGTGACAGAGATGCAAATAGAGGGAGAGAGAAACAAATCTGCAGGGAAATCACAGATATGTGCAAGAGCTATAGAGTGGTGATATCGGGGACTTTACCTAAATATCGGATTCGGATAATGCAAAATCAAAGTACTGCAGATGCTGTTACATAAGAAAATAAGAAATAGGAGCAGGAGTAGGCCATTCAGCCCCTCAAGCCTGCCCCGCCATATATTAAGATCATGGCTGATCTATCCCAGGCCTCAACTCCTCTTTCGGGCCTGCTCTGCATAACCCTTGACTCCCCGAGATTTCAAAAATCTATCTACCTCCTCCTTAAATACATTTAGTGATCTAGCCTCCACAACTCTCTGAGGTAGAAAATTCCAGAGATTCACCACTTCTAAGAGAATAAATTCCTTCGCATCTCAGTTTTAAATGTGTGACCCCTTATTCTGTAAATATGTCCCCTAGTTCGAGATTCCCTCCCCCAGTGGAAACATATTCTCAACATCTACCCTGTCAGACCCCCTTAGAATCTTATATGTTTCAATAAGATCACCTCTCATTCTTCTGAACTCCAATGAATAAAGGCCTACCCTGTTTAGCCGTTCTTGATAAGACAATCCCTTCATCGCAGGAATCAGCCTAGTGAACCTTTTCTGAACTGCCTCCAATGCTAGTATATCCTTCTTTACACAGTACTCCAGGTGTGGCCTCACCAACACCCTGTACAGTTGTAACAAGACTTCCCTATTTTTAAACTGTAACTCCCTAGCAATAAAGGCCAAAATTCCATTTGCCTTCCTAATTACTTGCTGCACCTGCATACTAACATTTTGTGTTTCATGTACAAGAACACCCAGATCCCTCTGTACTACAGTATTTTGTAGTCTTTCTCCATCTAAATAATAATCTGCCTTTTTATTCTTCCTACCAAAGTGGATGACCTCACACTTTCCCACATTGAACTCCATCTGCCAAGTTTTTGCCCACTCACTTAACCTATCTATATCCCTTTGCAGATTCTTTGTGTCCTCATCACAACATGCCTTCCCACCTATTTTTGTATCGTCAGAAAATTTGGATACACTACACTCTGTCCCTTCCTCCAAGTCATTGATATCAATAGTAAATAGTTGAGGCCCTAGGACTGATCCTTGTAGCACCCCACTAGTTACAGCTTTCCAACCTGAAAAAGACCCATTGATCCCGACTCTCTGCCTTCTGTGTGTTAGCCAATCTTCAATCCATGCCAACACATTACCCCCAATACCCTGAGCTTTTGTTTTGTGCAATAACCTTTTATGTGGCACCTATTGAACGCCTTCTGAAAATCCAAATACACTCCATATACCAGTTCCCCTTTATCCACTCTGCTTGTTATATCCTCAAAGAACTCTAACAAATTTGTCAAACATGATTTCCCTCTCATAAAACCATGTTGACTCTGTTTGATTGCATTATGTTTTTCTAAATGTCCTGCTATTTCTTCCTTAATAATGGACTCTAGCATTTTCCCCAATGACAGATGTTAAGCTAACTGGTCTGTAGTTTCCCACTTTCTGTCTCCCTCCTTTCTTGAATAGGGGCGTCACATTAGCGGTTTACTAATCCGCTGGTACCCTACCAGTGAGTTTTGGTATATTATGACCAATGCCTCCACTATCCCTGCAGCCACTTCTTTTCAAATCTTTGGATGCAGGCCATCAGGTCCTGGTGACTTGTCTGCCTTTAGTCCCATCAGCTTGTCAAGCACCTTTTGCCTCGTGATAGAGATTGTTATAAGTTTCTCTCTCCCATTTACACCTTGCTCATCTATTATTGTTGGGATGTTTATAGTGTCCTCCACCGTGAAGACTGTTGCAAAATATTGGTTTAAATTATCTGCCATTTCCCTGTTCCCTGTTATTAATTCCCCTATCTCGTCTTCTAAGGGTCCCACACTTACTTTAGGTACTCTCTTCCTTTTCATATATCTGTAGAAGCTCTTACTGTTTGTTTTTGTATTTCTTGCCAATTTACTCTCAATCAATTTTCTCCCTCTTTTTTTTTGTCATCCGCTGCTGGTTTCCAGAAAATTCCCAATCCTCTGGCCTACAACTAGCTTTCGCCACATTGTACACCTTTGTTTTTGATTTGATACTCTCCTTAACATCCTTTGTTATCCACAGGTGGTTCATCATTCTCATCGAGTCCTTCCTTCTGACTGGAATAAATGTTTGCTGAGTGTTATGAAACATCTGCTTAAAAGTCTGTCACTGCTCATCTACTGACTTTCCCTTTAGTCTATTTTCCCAGCCTGCTTTAGACAACTCTCTTCATACCTCTGTTAATGCCCTTGTTTAAATTGAAGCTACTGGTTTGAGACCCGAGTTGCTCACCCTCAAACTGAATTTGAAATTCGATCATGTTATGATCGCTTCCCCCTAGATTATCTTTGACTACGAGATCTCTTATTACTTCTACCTCATTACACATTACCAATTCTAAAATAGCCTGTTCCCGGGTAGGTTCTGCAACGTATTCTTCTAAGAATCAATCCCTGATGCACTCTACAAATTCATCTTCCATGTTCCCCTTGTCAATTTGATTTGTCCAGTCTATATGCAGATTAAAATCACCCGTAGAGTTATACAGCACAGAAACAGGCCATTCGGCCCATCGTGTCTTTGCAAGCCATTGAGCACCTAACTATCCTAATCCCATTTTCCAGCACTTGGCCCGTAGCCTTGTATGCTGTGGCATTTAAGTACTCATCTAAATACTTCTTAAATGTTGTGAGGGTTCCTGAGGTGTGAGGGGCAAAGTTTAGAGGGGATGTGCGAGGCAAGTTCTTTACACAGAGGGTGGTGAGAGCCTGGAACTTGCTGCTGGGGGAGGTGGTGGAAGCAGGTACGATAGCGACGTTTAAGAGGCATCTTGACAAATACATGAATAGGATGGGAATAGAGGGATATGGTCCCCGGAAGTGTAGAAGGTTTTAGTTTAGGCAGGCATCAAGATCGCTGCAGGCTTGGAGGGCCGAATGGCCTGTTCCTGTGCTGTACTGTTCTTTGTTCTTTTTGTTCATTGCCCTGTTATCTAAGGCTTTCCTCCTCACTGTTTACGACACCACCAATTTTCGTGTCATCTGCGAACTTACTGATCATACCTCCTGTATTCACGTCTAAATCATTAATGTACACTACAAACAGCAAGGGACCCACCGATCCCTGTGGTACACCACTGGTCACAGGCTTCCACTCGCAAAAACAACCCTTGACCATTACCATCTGCCTCCTGCCACTAAGCCAATTTTGGATCCAAATTGCCCTGGATCCCATGGGCTCTTACCTTCTTAACCAATCTCCCATGCGGGACCTTATCAAAAGCCTTACTGAAGTCCACGTAGACTACATCAACTGCTTTACCCTCATCTACACATCTAGTCACTGCCTCGAAAAATTCAATCAAGTTAGTTAGACATGATCTCCCCCTGACAAAGCCATGCTGACTATCCCTGATTAATCCCTGCCTCTCCAAGTAGAGATTAATCCTGTCTCTCAGAATTTTTTCCAATAATTTCCCTACCACTGATGTTAGACTCACCGGGTATCCTGATAATTGTAGTACCCTTCTTACACGCCTCCATTATTTCCTGATTAATACTTTGTCTTACAGAGAGGCAACTCCTCGGGGTCCTGTAGACCACTCCCACCCCTGATTTCTTTCCCTTGCTATTCCTTATTTCCACGCAAACTGATTCTGCGTCATGATCTATTACATCTCAATCATTACTCACAACTGCACTGATACCTTCCTTTATTAACAAAGCTACCCCACCTCCTTTTCTTTTCTGCCTATTCTTCCGGAACGTCGAATATCCTTGAACATCGAATTTCCAGTCCTGGTCATCCTGTAGCCATGTCTCTGTGATAGCTATCAAATCATATTCATTTATTTCTATTTGTGCTGTTAGCTCATCTATCTTGTTACAAATGCTATGTGCATTCAGATAAAGAGCCTTAAGCTTTGACCTTTTACCATTTTTACCTACTCTGGTTCTAATTTCTGCTGTACTCTGATGCTTGTGTTCTCTGTCCTTTCCTGTCACACTCTGATTAATGTATGTGCCTTCGCTACCCTGCACCTCTGCTCTCTCGTTACTTTTTGACTTTTTAAACTTCCCTTCAGTTGAATCCTCCCCCCCCCCCACTCTTTAGTTAAAGCCTTCTTATCTACAACCCTAGTTGGACACTGGTCCCAGCATGGTTCAAGTGAAGCCCATCCCAACGGAACTGCTCTCTCTTTCCCCAGTACTGGTGCCAGTGTCCCATGAATCGGAACCCATTTCTCCCACACCAATCTTTGAGCCACGAATTTACCTCTCTAATCCTATTTACCCTACACCAATTTGCACATGGCTCAGGTAGTAATCCGGAGATTATTACCTTTGTGGTTCTGCTTTTTAATTTAGCCCCGAGCTGCTCATAGTCCCTCAGCAGAACCTCTTTCCTTGTCCTATCTATGTCGTTGGTACCTACGTTGGCCACGACAACTGGATCCTTTCCCTCCCTCTCCAAGTTCCTCTCCAGCCCAGAAGAGATGTCCTTAACCTTGGCACCAGGATGGCAACACAGTCTTTGGAACTCTCTATCTTTGCTGCGGAGAACAGTATCTATTCCCCCTAACTATATTATCCCCTATTACAACTGCATTTCTCTTTTCTCCCCCCACTTGAATGGCACTCTGAACCACGGTGCTGTGGTCAGTTCGCTCATCCTCCCTGCAGTCTGTGCCCTCGTCCACACCAGGAGCAAGAACCTTGTACCTATTGGATAAGGGCACTGACTGAGACCCCTCCAAAGCTAAATTCTGGATCCCCATACCTGCCTCACTGGCTGTCGCACCCTTCTGTCCCTGACCACGGTCCAAATTGGATGTAATTAATCTAAGGGGTGTGACTGTCTCCTGAAACACAGTGTCCAGGTAACTCTCCCCCTCCCTGATGTGTCGCAGTGTCTGCAGCTCGAACTCCAGCTCATCAACTCTGAGCTGAAGTTCCTTGAGCAGCCAGCACTTGCTGCAGATGTGTTCACCGTGGATCGCACCGGCGTTCACCAGCTCCCACATACTACAGCTGCAACACATCGTCTGTCCAGCCATCTCTATTCTATTTAATTAATTAATTTGGATCTCAGTATTTTTTTAAAAAACAATTATTTAAGTGTACTCTTAACCTGTAATGACATCTCCTGATTTAAATCACTTGGCCAAAACAAAAAAGAGACACGGAAGAAATACCCACCAGTCACTTACCAGCTCTCCTGTGACGTCACACTTTGATTTTTGTTGGTCAAGCAGGTCCACTGTTCCTGCTCTCGCTTCTGTTTTCTCTCTGTCTCTGGTCTCCGACTCTGTTCCTTTTGATGCGCTTAATTATCCTTCATTTACTCTGTTAAATTACCCAAAAATTAGATTATTTATACTAGGGACTTTGATTCCCTAAATAAACACTACCTTATATATTTTTTTAAAAACTGTAGACCTTTCTCTACATTGGAATAAAAACAGAAAATGCTGGAAGTACTCAGCAGACCAGGCAGCATCTGTGCAAATAGAAACAGAGTTAACGTTCCAGGTCAGTAACCTTTCATCAGAACATCATGAACGGTTATTTACCTGAAACGTTAACTCGTTTGGGATAATGTTAGAATCAAGGATAAGCGGCCCGGAATGGGGGGTGGCGGTAGTGGTGGAGGAGCAATTTCTGAAATATGTCCTGACCAGTATGTTCTCAGTCCAACTAGGAAGGAAGCGTTCCTGGATTGATGCTGGGGAATGAAGTGGGTCAAATGGAACAAGTGTCTTTGGGGGAACACTTGGAAAAAGAGTGATCATCGTATCATAAGGTTTAGATGAATGATGGCAAAAAGCAAGGTACAACCTAAATTAAAACTACTAAATTGGAAGAGGGCTAACTTCAGTGGGGTGAGAGGGGATATGTTTAGGGTAAAATTGAACCAAAGACTGATAGGAAAAACTAATGGAACAATGGGTGATCTTTTAAGGAAGAAATCTGATAGAGGTGTGCAAGTTAATGACAGGTTTGGATAAGGTAGACAAAAAAAAAGCTGTTCCCATTAACTGATGGTACAAGGACTGAGAACACAGATTTAAAGTTTTGGGAAAGAGATTCTGCAGGAATGTGAGGAAGAACCTTTTTACGCAGTAAGTGGCAATGACCTGGAATTCACTGCTCATGAGGGTGGTGGAAGCAGGGGTAATGAATGATTTCAAGAGGAAATTGGATGGGCGCTTGAGGGAAATAAACTTGCAGAGCTAGAGCAGGAGAACTGGACTGACTAGATTGTTCTACAGAGAGCCGACAGACTCAATGAGATGAATGGCCTCCTTCTGTGCTGTAATGGCTCTATGAATTAGGGAATTACAGAGCTTCAAACCAAGGAAGCTGAAAGTACAGCCACCAATGGTGGAGCGACGGAAATTGGGGATACGCAAGAGGCCAGAATTGGAGGAGTGTAGAGATCTCAAAGGCTTGTAGGGCTGCAGGAGGTCACAGATAAGGAAGGGTGAGGCCATGAAGGAATTTGAAAGCAAGAATAAGGATTTTAAAATTGAGGTGTTGTTGGACCAAGACCCAGTGAAGGTCATAGTATCGTAAGGTTTAAATTAGCTATGAAGAAAGATGAGCAATCCAGAATAAAATACTTAACTGGAGGTCTAATTTCAGCAAATGGAGGAGGGATCTGGCCCAGGTAAATTGGAGTCAAAGACTGGCAGGGATAAACCTGACAATTACTACTAGACAGTCAGTTTGACATCAGTGGTGGGGAAGCTTTTGGAAACTATAATCAGGGAGAAAATTAACAAGCATTTGGATGTGGTGTATATGGATTTCAGTAAGGCGTTTGATAAGGTTCCCCACGGTAGGCTATTGCAGAAAATACGGAAGTATGGGGTTGAAGGTGATTTAGAGCTTTGGATCAGAAATTGGCTAGCTGAAAGAAGACAGAGGGTGGTGGTTGATGGCAAATGTTCATCCTGGAGTTTAGTTACTAGTGGTGTACCGCAAGGTTCTGTTTTGGGGCCACTGCTGTTTGTCATTTTTATAAATGACCTGGATGAGGGTGTAGAAGGGTGGGTTAGTAAATTTGCGGATGACACGAAGGTCGGTGGAGTTGTGGATAGTGTCGAAGGGTGTTGTAGGGTACAGAGGGACATAGATAGGCTGCAGAGCTGGGCTGTGAGATGGCAAATGGAGTTTAATGCGGAGAAGTGTGAGGTGATTCACTTTGGAAGGAGTAACAGCAATGCAGAGTACTGGGCTAATGGGAAGATTCTTGGTAGTGTAGATGAGCAGAGAGATCTTGGTGTCCAGGTACATAAATCCCTGAAAGTTGCTACCCAGGTTAATAGGGCTGTTAAGAAGGCATATGGTGTGTTAGCTTTTATTAGTAGGGGGATCGAGTTTCGGAGCCACGAGGTCATGATGCAGCTGTACAAAACTCTGGTGAGGCCGCACCTTGAGTATTGCGTGCAGTTCTGGTCACCGCATTATAGGAAGGATGTGGAAGCTTTGGAAAGGGTGCAGAGGAGATTTACTAGGATGTTGCCTGGTATGGAAGGAAGGTCTTACGAGGAAAGGCTGAGGGACTTGGGGTTGTTTTCGTTAGAGAGAAGGAGGAGGAGAGGTGACTTAATAGAGACATACAAGATAATCAGAGGGTTAGATAGGGTGGATAGTGAGAGTCTTTTTCCTCGGATGATGATGGCAAACACGAGGGGTGTTTAAGTTGAGGGGTGAAAGATATAGGACAGATGTCAGAGGTAGTTTCTTTACGCAGAGAGTAGTAGGGGCGTGGAACGCCCTGCCTGCAACAGTAGTAGACTCGCCAACTTTAAGGGCATTTAAGTGGTCATTGGATAGACATATGGATGAAAATGGAATAGTGTAGGTCAGATGGTCGGCGCAACATCGAGGGCCGAAGGGCCTGTACTGCGCTGTAATGTTCTAATGTTCTAATGAGTACAGCTGAATAAAGGAAAGGTAGCACAGATTTATTAAGAGCCAATCCTGTTTGGTTAACCTGTTTGAGTTTTGATGAAGTAACTGTGTGGATGAGAGCAGTGCAGATTATTTGCATGTGGACCTTTGAAAGGTATTTAATGAAATACCACATGTTAGACTCATTAGCAAAATTGAAGTCCATGCTATAAATGGGGCAGGAACAGCATGAATGCAAAATTGCCTAAGGGACAGAAAATAGAGCTGTAACATGTAGCTGTCTTTCAGACTGGAGGGAGATGTACAGTGGTGATCCTCAGGGTTCAGCACTGCAACTACAGCTGTTTTGACATACAATAATGACTTTGTCTTAAAAGTGTGGGGCACAGTTTCAAAAGTTGCAGATGACAAGTAACTTGGAAGTGTAATAAACAGTGAGGAAGATAGTAAAATTTAAGCGGACCTGGGCTGGTGGAATGGACAGACAGATGGCAGATAAAATTCAATGCAGAGAAGTGTGAGCTGTGTGAAGAAATGTGCAGTTTTGTGGGACCAGTGGAGGAGTGCGTGTGAGCTGATGTCTGAACAGATGACTTGTCGAATGTTCTGTTAAATGCACTGACCCTGGTTTCAAAGCTGCTTTGTTTTTTAGATGAACCCAAACTGAAAGGGAAACAAACCTCAGGTTTCTGGTGAAACAGAAACTGGTTAGAATCAGATTAAAAGACAGCCATCCAAGCTCAGATTACATGGCGGTGGAGTGCCAGCAACCTGAAGAAAGTAAAGACTGGATGCAGGAGCTGGCAAAGGGTGGATGTGAGTTGTTGCAGCTGTTTCCATTACTTAAGATGTACCCATGCCATCAAGTCTGTTGTGAGCAGAGCTGAGGAGGTTCTGGAGTTGTGCGTCATTTTAGTGAAGACTGTGCCCGTGGCGTTCAGGTTGAAGGGGAACTGCTGGCGGATGAGAATTGTCGGCTGCATCTTGGAAGACAGGAGCTGGAGATCTACCTGACGAAGTTCAGAGCTTTGAAGAACTTTGTAGCTGTATTTGGTATATATGCTGAGTGTACTGTCCAGTAAGTCCATGAGATCTATCTTTGTTGTATCTGATAATGTGTAATTTGTAATATATATATATTGATCATGATTCTTCTGATCCATGTTTAATTTATGTTGATTTTGGTTTGATTGTTGATGTAAAAACTGAGTGAAATCTTGTCCATTTGTTTTTTTTTATTTGGGGTGGTTCAGTAAATTTGGTAGTTTGGGTTTGTTGATCTCCATGGGGATCATAACAGGTGATACATATTGGTAGGAAGAATAAGTAGAGACAATACAAGATTAATGGTACAATTTTAAAGGGAGTGCAAGAAGAGAAATCTGTGGGTGTTTGTGTACAAATCTTTGAAGGTGGCAGGACAGTGCTATAACCTTGTGGTGTGACGTAGGTGGTTCCCAGTGCTCACCTGACTGCAGCAAGTGTATTTGTAGTAGGGTAGTGTAGGTTTTAAAAACAGAAAATCAATTGTTTATTGATCAACATGCCTTATCCAGAAATTGTCACAACTGCATCCATTCACGCATTTGCTCGCACGCACATGGGCACATGCACACACACACACACTGTACAAATAGGGAAGGGAAAAAGGAATAAAAACAGGAAATGCTCAGCAGGTCTGGCAGCTGGAGAGAGAAGCAGAGTTAACATTTCAGGTCAGTGACCCTTCAGAACTGCAAAAAGGGAAAAAGGAAGGTGGCTTTTTGTGGGGGGAAAGGTTATGATAAACCTGTTGAATTATTTTGGAAATCAAGTTCTAGAAGGGTGCAGGCCTGAGATGATTGTAGATTTCTGTCTTGATTGAAGGTTCTGCTGAAGAGGGTGGGTTACTTCTCACTCTCACTGCTGTATAATCTAGATGTTGGATTTTTCAGCATGACATATGCTTTCTACCTTGCTGGAACGCAAGCTGTTAGATGTTGCTTCTCTGCTGGGTGAATCTCTGTCTCTCTGGCTGTCCTTTTTTTTAAGGTAAAACTGTGTCAGCTCTCACCTCCTGGTAGGAGATGTTCTCATCTCTTCAGGGTGATTGCACAATAGCCCAGGATGTGGCTACTTCACACCTTTGTTTTAGAAGAAGATATTCAATTCTGGAATGCTATAGCATAGACGTAGGATGGGTTTCATTAACACCTTTTAGCTTTGAAGATTTGTCCATGTCTTTTTCAGACAGTTTGAATACACAATAGGCCAATCACCTTTTTCTTCGGCCATTTTGGACCATTGTTAAGTTTTTAAAATATAGGATCATTTTTTTAAAGACCAAGTCCATTTTTCATAACTCTTCAGAGTTAGTCCATGATTGTGTCATCACATTTCCAGTGTGCATGAGAACAGGTTAAGAAGGCAATTTATAAGATATATAGGATCCTGGCTTTATAAATAGACGTATAGAGCACAAAAGCCAGGACGTTATGCTAAACATGTATAAAACGTGAGTTTGGCCCCAGTTGGAGTACTGTATGTAATTTTGCATCACACTTTAGGAAGGATGTGATGCCTTTGAAGAGGATAGGGAAAGATTTATCAGAATAGTTCCAGGAATTTAGGATTACAGCTATCTGGATTGACTGGAGAAAGTGGGGTTATTCTCCATAGAGCAGAGAAGGCTAAGAGGAGATTTGATAGAGGCGTTGATGATGGCTAAACCCTTTATGTTTTAAGTAAAGATAAACTGTTTCCAATGGCTTAAGGGTCAATAACCAGAGGGCGCAATCGATTGACAAAAGAACCAGAGATGAGACAAGGAAAAACCTGTACACAGAGTGGTTAGAATTTGGAAGGCACTGCCTGTTAAGGTGGTGAAGATGGATTCAATAGCAGTATTCAAAAGGGTATTGGATAAATACCTGAAGAGAAAAAATTGCAAGGTGTGGGAAAGGAAGGGGAAAGTAGGACTATCTGGATTGATCAGAGAAAACATGCTGCAGACTCAATGGGCCTTCTGTGTTGTAGTGTTCTCTGATTCTAAGATCCACATTCTCATCAACTCTGGGTAAAGAAGGTTCTCATAAATTCCTTACTGGATACACTAGCGACTATCTTATAGAATGCTACCACAAAGAAGAAAGGCCATGTGCCCCATCATGCCTGTGCCAGCTCTTTGACAGAGCTGTCCAATTAGTCCACTTTTTGTATGTTTTCAGATGTGCAAATAACTTAAAGCCTTGCTCCTTTGTACACTTTAGTTCACCTACATCAAAGATACAATGTCACAGGCAAGACCTCATAATTTATCTGTTCTGAATCCTTTGAAACAGTCTATTTATATAAAGTCAAAGCAGTTTACTTCAAAGATACTTTTCTCAAACAAGACTTCTTGATCTAACTTCTCGAATCCTTTGAGGAATTTTATTAATAGTCTCTTATTCCCCTGCACAAGCATTACTTATAGATAATGCTCAGACACTACAAGCGAAGATAAGCTTTGCTTTCTTCTCCTGGCACTTCAAAGCCATTGTGTTTATTTTGGAAAGCCTGTTGCTCCAAGAGTCAAAGAAATTCAATTATTAACCTTTAATTCTCCAGGTTGTCCAGCAGGGTGCAATACCTTGCAATCCGCTAGTCCACTGGCAATCCAAAAAGGATTTGTGGTCTCCAGTTTTGGACGCCCCCCCCCCGCCCCCCCCCAGGGAGAAACATTGCTATATTTAACCTATTGACCTGATTATAATCTTAAATACCTCTCTACAGTCATCTCTCATCTTTTTTCTCAAGAGAAGAGCCTCAACCTGTTCAATATTTCCTGATAGTTGTAACCTCTCAGTTCTGAGATCATCCTTATGAATCTTTTTTGTCCCTTCTCCAGTGCTTCTATATCCATTTTATAACATGGAGACCAGAACTGTGCACAGTATTCCAAGTGTGGTCTAACCAAGGTTCCACACCAGTTTAACATAACTTTTCTGCTTTTCAATTCTATCCCTCTAGAAATGAACCCCAGTGTTTTGTTTGCAATTTTATGGCTTTATTGACCTGTGTTGCTACTTTTAGCAATTTGTGTATCTGTCCCCTGAATCCTCTGCTTCTCTACCCCATTTAGACACTTAATTTCCAAAAAATATGTGATGTCCTTATTCCTCCTTCCAAAATGAATCACCTATAGTGAAAATTATTTGCCAATTACATGGCCAATCTGCATGTTTATTATAAAAGAAAAATACTGCAGATGCTGGAAATCCGAAATAAAAACAAGAAATGCTGGAAATACTCAGCAGGTCTGGTAGCATCTGTGGAGAGAGAAACAGAGCTAATTTTTCATGTTAGTGACCCTTCATCACTGGACCAAACTTCCACTAAAGATGCCCCCTGCCTTAGTCCAGAACTCACATCTTTCTTTAGTTTCTCTCATCTCCTCTTATGCCCTCTCTGAGCTCATCTTATCCATGAGACCCATCTCCTGCTCTTCCAACCCTATTCCCAATTAACTGAGGAACTCCTGCAGTAATGTCCTGGAGCTGAGGTGATTGACCTCCGACAACCACAACTATCTTCCTTTGTGCTTATGACGCCAACCAGTGGACAGTTTTCCCTCTGATTCCCATTACCTCCAGTTTTGCTTGGGCTCTTTGATGCCATACTCGGTCAAATGCTGCCTTGATGGCAAGGGCAGTCATTCTCACCTCACCTCTGTTTGGACCAAGGCTGTAATGAGGTCAGAAGCTGAGTGGCCCTGGCAGAATCCAAACTGAGCATCAGTGAGCAGGTTATTGCTGAACAACTGCCGCTTGATATCACTGTCGATTGCAACTTCCATCACTTTGCTGATGATCGAGAGTAGACAGATGGAGCAGTAATTGGCCGGATTGGATTTGTCCTGCTTTTTGTGGACAGGACGTACCTGGGCAACTTTCCACATTGTCGGGTAGATGCTAGTGTTGGAGCTGTACTGGAACAGCTTGGCTCGGGACACAGTTAGTTCTGGAGCACAAATCTTCAGTACTGTTGTCAGGACCTATAGCCTTTGCAGTATCTAGTGCCTTCAGCCGTTTCTTGATAATCACATGGAGTGAATTGGATTGGCTGAAGACTGGCATCTGTAATGCTGGGGACCTCAGGAGGCTGACATATTCATCATATTCCCGATCTCCTTAATCATCCAATGGGCCCTGGCTTTGTTTCCTCTGCCGTTACCCCTTGTTGGAATGTATCTTGCCTGTACCTGAAACATCTCCTCCTTAAAGGTCACCCATTGCTCCATTACAGTTTTTCATGCCAGTCTTTAGTTCCAGTATGGAGGGTGGGTAGCGTAGTGGTAATGTTACTGGACTAGTAACCAGCGGCCGAGACTAATGTTCCAATGACATGCATTGAAATCCCACCACACCAGATGGGGGAACTTTGAATTAATAATTCTGGAATTAAAAAGCTAGCCCCAGTAATGATGATCATGAAACTACTGGATTGTCATAAAAACTCATCTGGTTCACTTGATGTCCTTAACTGGTCTGGCCTACATGTGACTCCAGACCCACACAAATTGGTTGACTCTTAACTGTCCTCTGAAATGGGCCAGCAAGCCAGTCAGTTATATAAAACGAGACTCCAGGATGGTATGTTGCCTCCCTGGTTCTAGGGTCAAGGATGTCTCGGAGCGGCTGCAGGGCATTCTGAAGGGGGAGGGTGAACAATCAGAGGTCGTGGTACATATTGATACTAATGACAAAGGTAGAAAGAGAGATGAGGTCCTGCAACAAGAATTTAGGGAGCTAGGTAGCAGATTAAAAAGCAGGATCTCAAAGCTTGTAATCTCTGGATTGCTCCCGGTGCCACATGCTAGTGAGTATAGGAATAGGAGGATAGAGCAGATGAATGTGTGGCTGAGGAGATGGTGCAGGAGGGAGGGCTTTAGTTTCCTGGATCACTGGGTCTGTTTCTGGCAAAGGTGGGACCTGTACAAGTTGGACAGTTTGCACCTGAACTGGAATGGGACCAACATCCTTGCTGGGAGCTTTGCTGGTGCTGTGGGGGTGGGGGGAGGTTTAAACTAATTTGGCAGGGGGATGGGATACAGAGTGGAGGTACAGTAGGGGGTGATGAACAGTCAAATATAGAAGAGAAACTAAGTCAGTCTTGGAAGGCAGAGCAAATGTAGACCTGTTAAGGCACAAGTGAAAAATGCAAGGCTGGATTGCATCTATTTTAATGCAAGGCGTCTTACTAGTAAGGCAGATAAATTGAGGATGTTGATGAAGATATGGGAATATGATTGTTATCACAATTGTTATCACAGAGACATGAGGGAGGGGCAGGACTGGCAGCTCAATATTCCAGGGTATAGAATCGTCAGACGTAATGGGGAGGGGATAAAAGAGGAGGTGGCATTGCACTGTTGATCAAGGAGTCAATTACTGAAGTCAGGAGGGATGATATCTTAGAAGGTTCCTCAAATGAGGCCATATGGGTAGAACTTAAAAACAAAAAGGGGGCAATCACTTGGCTGGGAGTGTACTACAGGCCTCCAAACAGTCAGGGAGAGATAGAGGAGCAGATAAATAGGCAAATCTCAGAGAGGTGTAAAAATAATAGGGTAATATTAGTAGGGGATTTCAACTTCCCCATTATTAACTGGGATAGACTTAGTGCAAAAGGCTTAAAAGGGGCAGAATTCTTAAAATGCATGCAAGAGAGCTTTTTGAACCAGCACATAGAAAGTCCTACAAATGAAGGGGCAGTACTGCACCCAATCATAGGGAATGAAGCTGGACAAGTGGTAGAAGTGTCAGTGGGGGAAGTATTTCGGGGATAGTGACCATAACTCTAAGATTTAAGGTAGTTATGGAAAAGGACAAAGATGGACCAGAAATAAAGGTACTGAATTTGGGGAAGGCTGATTTTAATATGATAAAACAGGATCTGGCCAAAGTGGACTGGGAGCAGCTACTTGTGGGAAAGTCTACATCAGACCAGTGGGAGTCATTCAAAGAGGAAATAGTGAGAGTTCAGGGCCAACATGTACCCGTGAAGGTGAAGGGTAGGACCAACACGTCCATGGAGCCCTGGATGTCAAGGGATATAGAGGATTGGATCAGGGAAAAAAAAGGAAGCTTATGGCAGTTTCAGAGTGCTGAAAACAGCGGAGGCACTAGAGGAGTATAGAAAGTGTAGGGGGGTATTTAAAAAGGTAATTAGGAAAGCGAAGAGGGGGCATGAAAAAACACTGGTGGGCAAGATAAAGGAAAATCCCAAGGTGTTTTATAAGTATATTAAGGGCAAGAGGATAAGCAGGGAAAGAGTAGGGCCCATTAGGGATGAAAGTGGCAATCTGTGTGTGGAGCTGGAGGACATCGGTGAGGTTTTAAATGATTACTTTTCATCTGTGTTCACTATGGAGAAAGACGATGTAGGTTTAGAGATCGGGGAGGGGGATTGTGATATATTTGACCATATTAGCATTGAAAGGGAGGTAGTATTAGCTGTTTTAGCGGGCTTAAAAGTGGATAAATCCCCAGGCCCAGATGAGATGTATCCCAGGCTGTTATGTGAAGCACGGGAGGAGATTGCAGGGGCTCTGACACAAATTTTCAAATCCTCTCTGGCCACAGGAGAGGTAACAGAGGATTGGAGAACAGCGAATGTTGTACCATTATTCAAGAAGGATAGCAGGGATAAACCAGGTAATTACAGCCCAGTGAGTCTAACATCAGTCATTGGGAAACTATTGGAAAAAATTCTGAGGGACAGGTTAATCTCCACTCGGAGAGGCAGGGATTGATCAGGGATAGTCAGCATGGCTTTGTCAGGGGGTGATCATGCCTAACTAACTTGATTGAATTTTTAGAGGTGGTGACTAGATGTGTAGATGAGGGTAAAGCAGTTAATGTAGTATATATGGACTTTAGTAAGGCTTTTGATAAGGTCCCGCATGGGTGATTGGTTAAGAAGGTAACAGCCCATGGGATCCAGGGCAATTTGGCAAATTGGATCCAAAATTGGCTTAGTGGCAGGTGGCAGAGGGTGATGGTCGAGGGCTGTTTTTGCGAGTGAAAGCCTGTGACCAGTCGTGTACCACAGGGATCGGTGCTGGGTTCCTTGCTGTTTGTAGTGTACATTAATGATTTCGACGTGAATGCAGGAGTGATCAGTAAATTCGCAGATGACGTGAAAATTGGTGGTGTCGTAAATAGTGAGGAGGAAAGCCTTAGATTACAGGACGATTATAGATGGGCTGGAAAGATGGGCGGAGCAGTGGCAAGTGGAATTTAATCCTGATAAGTGTAAGGTGATGCATTTTGGGAGGACTAACAAGGCAAGGGAATATACATTGGATGGTAGGACCCTAGGAAGTACAGAGGGTCAGAGGGTGTACTTGGTCATAGATCACTGAAGGCAGCAGCACAGGTAGATAAGGTGGTTAGGAAGGCATATGGGATACTTGCCTTTATTAGCCGAGGCATAGAACATAAGAGCAGGGAGGTTATGATGGAAATGTATAAAATGCTAGTTAGGCCACAGCTGGCGTACTGTGTACAGTTCTGGGCACCACACTATAGGAAGGATGTGATTGCAGAGCGGGTGCAGAGGAGATTCACCAGGATGTTGCCTGGGCTGGAGCATTTCAGCACAGAAGAGAGACTGAAAAGGCTAGGGTTGTTTCCCTTAGAGCAGAGAAGGCTGAGGGGAGATATGATTGAGGTATACAAAATTATGAGGGGCATTGATAGGTTAGATAAGAAGAAAGTTTTTCACTTAGCGGAGGGGTCAATAACCGGGGGAATAGATTTAAGGTAAGGAGTAGGAGGTTTAGAAGGGATTTGAGGAAAAACCTTTTCCCCCAGAGGGTGGTTGGAATCTGGAACACACTGCCTGAAGTGATGGTAGAGGCAGGAACCCTCACAACATTTAAGAAGTATTTAGATGAGCACTTGAAATGCCATAGCATACAAGGTTACGGGCCAAGTGCTGGAAAATGGGATTCGAATAGTTAGGTGCTTGATGGCCGGCACAGACACGATGACTTCTTTATTCCTATACTCCAATCCTCTTGCAATAGAAGCCAACATGCCAGTTGCCTTCCTAATTGCTTGCTGTACTTGCATGCTTACCTTTTGTAAGAGCAAAATACTGCGGATGCTGGAACTCTGAAATGAGAACAGAAAGTGCTGGAAATACTCAGCAGGTCTGCCAGAATTTGTGTAGGGAGAAACAGTTAACACTTCAGGTCTATGACCCTTCATCAGAACTTTTTGTATTCCTTGTACGAGCACAACCAAGTCTCTCTCAATATCAAGATTTGCAAAGTTTCACGAAAATAAAAACAAAATACTGTGGATGCTGGAAATCTGAAATAAATACAGAAAGTGCTGGAAATACTCTGCAGGTCTAGCAGAATCTGTGGAGAAAGAAACAGAGTTAACGTTTCAGGTCAGTGAACTTCCATCAGAACAAGTTTCATGCTTTAAAAAAAATACTCTGCTTTTCTATTCTTATGACCAAACTGAAGAACCTCACACTTCCCCACATTATACTCCACCTGCCACCTTGTTGCCCATTCACTTAACTTGTCTATATCTCTTTGGAGTATCTTTGTATCCTCCTCACAACTTAGATTGCCACCTAGTTTGTATCGTCAGCAAACTTAGCTACATTACTCTCTGGCTCTTCATCTAAGTCATTAATATCAATTATAAATAGCTGAGACCCCAGTACTGACCCTTGCAGCACTCAAGTCATGGCCTGCCAACTTGAAAATGCCCCATTTATCCCTACTCTCTGCTTCCTGTCCATTAACCAATCCTCTATCCATGCTAATATATCACCCCCAATTCCATGACCTTGCATATTAAAATTTTGTGTGGCACAATATCGAATGCCTTTTTAAAAATCCAAGTATACTACATCTACTGGGTCCCCTTTATCGATCCTACTAGTTAGATCCTCAAAAATCTCTAATAAATTTGTCAAGCATGATTTCCCTTTGCTGAAACCATGTTGACTTGTTCTAATCATGCTATGCTTTTCTAAGAACCTTGTTAAGAATTCCTTAATAATAGATGCCAGCACTTTCCTGATGATTGATGTCAGGTTACTTGGTTTTTAGTTCCGTTTTCTCTCTCCCTCTCCTTTCTTGAATAGTGATGTTACATTTGCTAACTTCCAATCTGCTGGGACCGTTCCAGAATCTAGGGAATTTTAGAAAATCATAGCCATTGCCTCCACTATCTCTGCAGCTACTTCTTTTAGAACCCTAGGATGTAGGTCATAAGGTCCTGGGGATTTGTCAGATTTAAGTCCTTTAAGTTTCTCCAATACTTTTTCTGTGCTAATATTAATTACCTTAATTTCCTCATTCTTATTAGCCCCCATGTTACCCTCTATTTCTGTTATGCAACTTGTGTCTTCTAACTGAGAAGGCAGACACAAAATATTTTATTCAACGTCTCTGTCATTTCTCATTGCCCATGATAATTTCTCATGTCTCTACTTCTAAGGGACCAACATTTACTATAGCTACTCTTTTTGTTTTTACAATCTTTTTATATTGCTGGCTAGTTTACTCTCATTCTATTTTTCCCCTTTTATCAAAATTTTTGGTGGCTCTTTGCTGGTTTCTAAAACATTCCCAATCCTCAGACTTACTACTATTCTTTGCAAGACTATAAGCCTCTTCTTTTAATCTAATACTATCCTTAACCTCCTAAGTCACAGATGGATCTTTCTTGCTGAGCTTTGTTTTTCCAAAGGAATGTATTTTCAATTGTTTCTTTAAATGTTTCCCACTGTTTATTTACTGTCATACCTTTTAGTCTATTTACCCAATTAATCTTAGCCTGCTCTCCCCTCATAACCATCTAATTGGTTTTTTTAAAGTTTAAGATTCTTGTTTGTGATTGGAGTATGTCGCTTTCAAACTTAATGTGGGATTCAATTGTATTATGATCACTATTTGCCAGTGGATCTTTTACTATGACATTACTAATTTAAACCTGCCTCATTGCACAATACAAGATCTAAAATAGCTTTATGCCTGGTTGATTCCACAATATACTGCTCCAGGAGACTGTCACAAAATCTGCGGCTAGCTAAAGAGGTTAAGGATAGTATTAGATTAAAAAAAAGCTTATAATGTTTCCGAGAAAAGCAGTAAGCCCGATGTTTGGGACAGTTTTAGAAAAAGGATGACCAAAAAAATGATAAAGACAGGAAATAGAATATGAGAGCAAACATAAATACAGATTCTACTCCGTACGATTTAGGACTCCGCTGACAGAAGTCCCAGCCTTGCTACTGTAGCTGTAGTGACCAGACACCGAGGTGCGGCACTGGAACCAGGTAGGCCAGGGCATGAGGGGTCTCAGAGGGTGGGGATCGCTGGGGGTGGGGTAGGGTTTGGCAGCAAAGGCAGGAGGAGGCCCTTAGCAGGCCCCCCTTTCCGATATTGGGTCCCTCATTCAGACACTAAATGCCTTTGAACGAGGGACCCCCCCTCCACCCCCCAATCCCCCTACCGCCTTCGCAGCTGGGAAGCAGCCCACATGGTTTTTCATGCTGTGCTTTCCGTGCAGCAACAGGGCTGCCTGCTGCCTGGGTAATTGTGGCTGCAGCTGGAAGAGGCCCTTAATTGGGGGTAATTCTTTTAAACTCCAGAGAGTTTGGTCCAATTTGCCCAGTTAAGGGCCTCAATTGGTGGCGGGGCAGGAAGGACATTCACAAGTCTTCCTGCTCTGGACTAAATTTTGGCGAGGTGGGATGGTGGGATGGTGGTGGGATGGTGGTGGGATGGTGGTGGGCCCCACCACCACCACCATCATCCCACCTGATTTTATGCTCTCCCTGCCTCCAAACCTGCTGCAGGGGAGAGCATAAAATTCCACCCAAAGTGGCTGCTGGATTGTTAACCAATCACAGGAAAGACTAATTTACAGTCTGTTGTTTGAGAGTGTTAACCAATGATAGTAAAAGCAGCAGCTGCCTACAGTGTGCTATTGGAGGTTTAACCAGCAGTAGCAAAGGCTGTAACCTTCATTGTGCTGCTCACCTTTAAAAAAAAACAGCCTAAAGAGAGAGAGAGAGCCAGAATGAGAGAGGAGCAGCATGTGTTCCAGCAAGCCAGAAGGCTGAAGAATCCCACAAACAGCGGTGAACTAAAAATAACCCACCATCTTCAACTGAACATTCAATCCAAGAGAGAAATCTACAATCATCTCAGCCTGCACCCATCGAGGACGTGATTTCCAAGAGAATTCAACAGGTTTATCATGACCTTCCCCCATTAAAAATCACTTTCCCTTTTTTCCCTCTCTCTCTGTCTCTTTGTGTGTTTGTGTGTGTGTGTGCGCACAAGCAAATACATGAGTGGCTGTGGTTGTGACAATTTCAGGATAAGGTGTATTGACCAATAGACAATTGATTTTCAGTTTTTTAAAATCTACAAGAAAACCTGTTGCTGTCTGTTTATTTGAAAAATAAAACATCAAGGGGTTAAACCTGAGTAACAAAACACTTCCTGCAGTCAGGCAGGGAGTTGAACAGTGGGAACCACCCACATTGCAACACATGGCTGTAACATACTTAATTTATTCATATCACTGTGATGTTATGCTTCCATCTACACTTCTTACAATGTCACCTATCTTTGTGTCATCAGAAATCTTGGATATGTGGCTTTCTATCATATCGTCTAAGTTGTTAGTGAATAGTTGAGGCCCCACAGATCCTTGCTAGTCAAAACCTGCCAATTAAAATATTTTCCTCTAATTATCCCTACTCCCTGACTCCTGCTACTCAGCCAATAACCTAAACAGATGAATAATTTGCTTTCAATTCAGATGTTAGGCTAACTTGTGTATAATTCCCCATTATTATTTGCCTCTTCTACATGAACCTCCTCCCCCTCATTTACTATTTTCAAGTCTTTGTGACTGCCCTATTCATCCTTTACTCTTGGATCCTGGACACTGGTGCAGCCTGGTTCAAAGGTACTGTTCCTTCCTCATAGAGTCATACAGCACAGAAACAGGCCCTTCAGCCCACCCTATCCACACCGGCCAGCACCTATCTAGTCCAGTCCCATTTTCCAGCACTTGGCCCGTAGCCTTGTATGCTATGGCATTTCAAGTGCTCATCTAAATAATTTTTAAATGTTGTGAGGGTTCCTGCCTCTACCACCCCTTCAGGCAGTGTGTTCCAGATTCCAACCACCCTCTGGGGGAATTTTTGTTCCCTCAAATCCCCTCTAAATCTCCTGCCCCTTATCTTAAATCTATGCCCCCTGGTCATTGACCCCTCCGCTAAGGGGAAAGTTTTCTTCCTATCTACCCTATCTATGCCCCTCAAAATTTTATATACCTCAATCAGGTCCCCCCTCAGCCTTCTCTGCTCTAAGGAAAACAACCCTAGCCTATCCGGTAGCTGAAATGCTCCAGCCCAGGCAACATCCTGGTGAATTTCCTCTGCACCGTCTCCAGTGCAATCACATCCTTCCTATAGTGTGGCACCCAGAACTGTACACAGTACTCCAGCTGTGGCCTAACTAGCATTTTATGCAGCTCCATCATAACTTCCCTGCTCTTATATTCTATGCCTCGGCTAATAAAGGCAAGTATCCCATATGCCTTCCTAACCACCTTATCTACCTTTGCTGCTGCCTTCAGTGATCGATGGACAAGTACACCAAGATCCCTCTGACCCTCTGTACTTCCTAGGGTCCTACCATCCATTGTGTATTCCCTTGCCTTGTTAGTCTTCCCAAAATGCATCACCTCACACTTCTCAGGATTAAATTCCATTTGCCACTGCTCTGCCCATCTTACTAGCCCATCTATATCGTCCTGTAATCTAAGGATTTCCTCCTCACTATTTACAACACCACCAATTTTTGTGTCCTGTCCCAGTATTGGTGCCAGCCTCCCATCAAATGGAACCACTCTTTCCCCATCACTCTTTCAGCTATTTGTTCACCTCCCTAATCTGTTTATCCCTATGCCAGTTTGCATGTGGCTCCGGGAATAATCCAGAGATTATGACCCTTGAGGTCCTGTTCTTTAACATAGCTCTTAATTCCTGCAAGGTCCTGTTTGGAGAGTACCAGGAACTCCATCATCAGCAATCTCTCATGTCGAAGGTGATTCTTCCTTGCAGAAGGCTGGGTCGAAGTGAGATGTCAGCATTGGCTGTGGGTTCGCTGATGGCTTATGACCCTATTTTAGCCTTGCAGCCTCTTCCACAATGCAGACATTAGCTGTCTGCTGGTAGAGTTGGTGGCAGATTGTTGGCTCGAGCAGTTGCCCTCTCTTTTTGTTCCTCTCGTCATTGTCTCATTGGCAGCTCTTGTTGATTGGTAGGTCTTGATACCATTTTTGATGATACGTTGTGACTTTGGTCACAATTGAACATCTGTATCCCATGTGTTGATGTTAATAGAGCAGACCTTCATGGCAGCTTTGAGATTGTCTTTGAAATGTTTCCTTTGGCTCCCATGTGAATGGGCTGCCTGAGTGGAGCACCTGTTTGGGCAGTCTTGAGTCGGGCATTCTGACGATATTACCCCTCCAGCTCAGCTGATGCGAGATTATCACGGCCTCTACACTTGGCGGATGTCTTGGACACCGACTCATGTTTGTTCTTTTGTCCTTCCACGTAATTCGTAAGATCCTTCTAAGACAGAGTTGATCTTTTTCTAGACCCTTGATAAAGCGCCGATAACTTATCCAGACTTAAGCTCTCAAGACCTTGGGTTGGGGCACGCTGTCATGGGGGTCAAAGGAAATGTTACAGGGACACTCTGAAGGCTTCACTTAGGAGTTTCGATATCAACACAGAGTCCTGGGAGAAGCTGGGCAAGCATTACTTCAGCTGGCACAACCAAATAAAAAAAGGGAGCGGTCTCCTTTGAAAACAAGCGAATATCAGAGGCAGACAGTGAGTGCAAGGAGAGGAAATCCTAACCGAGCAACTCATCCAAAACTTAATCGTCTGTGGTATCCTTCCCCATTTGTAGCAGAAACTTTCAGGTGCAGAGTGGGGAAGTGGTGGCATAGTGATAATGTTGCTGGACTAGTAATCCAGATGCCTAGACTAATGCTCTGGGGACAAGGGTTTGAATCCCACAATAGCAGATGGTGAAATTTGAATTCAATGAATAAATCTGGAATTTTTAAAAAAGCTATTCTAATGGCAACCATGAAACCATTGTCGATTGTTGTAAAAAAATCCATCTGGTTCACTAATGTCCTTTAGGGAAGGAAATCTGCCGTCCTTACCTGGTCTGGCCTACATGTGACTCCAGACTCTCAGCAATGTGGTTGACTCTTAAATGGCCTCTGAAATGGCCGAGCAAGCCACTCAGTTGTATCTAACCACTGCAAAGTGTAAGAATCACAGAATCATTACAGTGCAGAAGGAGGCTATTCAGCCCATCATGTCCACACTGGCTCTCTGAAAGAGCAATTCCCTCAGTTCCTTCCCCTGCCTTCTCCCCATTCCCTGCACATTCTTCATTTTCATATAACTGCCTAATTCCCAAAGGAAGATAACAAATGAAATCGGTCAAACCACCCGGCATCGACCTAGGCACTGGAAACGATAACTGCAAACCCAGCCCTGTCGACCCTGCAAAATCCTCCTTACTAACATCTGAGGGCTTGTGCCAAAATTGGGAGAGCTGTCCCACAGACTAGTCTGACATAGTCATACTCATGGAATCATACCTTACTGACAATGCCCCTGACACCACCATCACCATCCCTGGGTATGTCCTGTCCCACTGGCAGAACAAAACCACCAGAGGTGGCGGCACAGTGGTATACAGTCGGGAAGGAATTGCCCTGGGAGTCCGCAATATCGACTCTGGACCCCATGAAGTCTCCTGGCATCAGGTCAAACATGGGCAAAGAAACCTCCTGCTTCTTACTACATACTGTCCTCCTCCCCAGGGCTTCTTCATGTTGAACACCAATTGGAAGAAGCACTGAGGGTAGCAAGGGCATAGAATGTACTCTGGGTGGGGGACTTCAATGTCCATCACCAAGAGTGGCTCGGTAGCACCACTACTGATGGAGCTGGCCGAGTCCTAAAGGACATAGCTGCTAGACTGGCTCTGCGGTAGGTGGTGAGGGAACCAATAAGAGTGAAAACCTACTGGACCTTGTCCTCACTAATCTACCTATCACAGATGCTTCTGTCCATGACAGTATTGGTAGGAGTCCCTACCAGTCCTTGTGGTGACGAAGTCCCATCTTCACATTGAGGATATCCATCATTGTGTTGTGTGGCACTACCGCTGTACTAAGTGGGATAGATTTCGAACAGATCTAGCAAGTCAAAACTGGGCATCCATGGAGGCGCTGTGGACCATCAGCAGCAGCAGAATTGTATTCAACCACAATCTATAACAGCATATCCCCCACTCTATCATTACCAACCCTGCTTCAATAAAGAGTGCAGGAGAGCATGCCAGGAGCAGCACCAGATATATCTAAAAATGAGGTGTTAGCCTGGTGAAGCTACAACACAGAACTACTTGCATGACAAACAGTGGAAGCAGCATGTGATAGACAGGGCTAAGCAATCCCACAACCACCATATCAGATCTAAGCTCTGCAATCCTGCCACATCCAGTCATGAATGGTGGTGGACAATTAAACAGCTAACAGGAGGAGGGCGCACCACAAATATCTGACCGACTGCCCCCGGCGGGGCCCCAAAGACCTACCAGGTTTCCAGTGCTCTCCATCATCTTCAGAGGCTGGGTTGCAGTCCCAGCAGTGGCCACCGCTCCTGATGGTGCTGCTAGGACTATGAGCTGCTGGCCCGCTGAATGGCTGACAGCTCCATTAGGCAGGACTTCCTGCCTCAGTGAAGTGGAAGTCCCATCCAAGACCGATTAAGGGCCTGGGGACAGTAAAATGGGGTCAGGATCCACAGGCCCAGCAGAGGTAGATCGCCACTGACTTTTTGGCCGGTGGACTGATCTCTCCGGCCTACCGTAAAATTCAGTGCTCAGTTTGGCTTCCGTCAGGACCACCCAGCTCCTGACCTCATTACAGCCTTTGTCCAAACATGGACTAAAGAACTGAACTCTAGAGGTGAGGTGAGAGTGATAGCATCAAGGAGCCCTAGCAACATCGGAGTCAATGGGAATCCGGGGGGAAAACTCTCCGCTGGTTGGGGTTCACGAGTAATTCATGAGAATGGTTCCACATAAAAGATACACGAGAATGGGTCCAGGGATGAGGAATTTCAGTTATGAAGATAGATTGGAGAAGTTAGGACTGTTTTCCTTGGAGAAGAGAAGGCTGAGAGGTGATTTGATAGAGGTATTCAAAATCATGAGGGGACTGGACAGAGTAGAGAGAGAGAAACTGTTCCCATTCGTGAAAGGATCAAGAATGAGTTTTAAAGTATTTGGTAAGAGAAGCAAAAGTGACATGAGGAAAAAAAAATTTCACGCAGCGAGTGGTTAAGGTCTGAAATGCACTGCCTGAGAGGGTGGTGGAGGCAGGTTCAATTGAAGCATTCAAAAGGGAATTAGACTGTTATGTGAAAAGGAAAACTTTTCAAGGTTACCGGGAGAATGGAACTGAGGGAATTGCTTTTTCAGAGAGCCAGTGTGGACACAGTGGGCCGAATATCCTCCTTCTGCACTGTAACGATTCTTTGATTGTGATTCATACCTAGCACAAAGGAAGCTGGTTGTGGTTGTTGGAGATCAATCATCTAAGCTCCAGGACATCACTGCAGGAGTTCCTCAGGGTAGTGTCCTAGGCCCAACCATCTTCAGCTGCTTCAGCAATTACCTTCCCTCCTTCATAAGGGCAGAAGTGGGGATGTTCACTGATGATTGCACCATGTTCAACACTATTCGCGACTCCTCAGATACTGAAACAGCCCATGTCCAGATGCAGCAAGACCTGGACAACATCCAGGCTTGGGTGGATAAGTGGCAAGTAACATTTGCACCAGACAAGTGCAAGGCAATGACCATCTCAAACAAGAGAATCTAACCATCACCCCGTGATGTTCAATAGCATTACCATCACTAAATTCCCCCACTAATCGACATCCTGGGGGTTACCATTGACCAGAAACTGAACTGGACCAGCCACATAAATAATGTGGCTGCAAGAGCAGGTCAGAGGCTGGGAATTCTGCAGCGAGTAACTGACCTCCTGATTCTCCAGTGCCTGCATATCATCTACAAAGCACAAGTCAGGAGTGTGATGGAATAATCTCCACTTGCCTGGATGGGTGCAGCTCCAACAACACACAAGAAGCTCGACATCATCCAGGACAAAGCAGCCCGCTTGATCGGCACCCCTTCCACCACCTTCAACATTTACTTCCTTCATCACTGATAGACAGTGGCAGCAGTGTGTACCATATACAAAATGCACTGCAGCAACTCACCGACTCCTTTGACAGCACCTTCCAAATCTACGACCTCAGGACAAGGGCAATTAGGGATGGGCAATAAATGCTAGTCTATCCAGCGACACCCACATCCCATGAACGAATAAAAATGATGGGCCTTAGCAGTCACCTACGTACCCACCAGAAGCTTATGAAATACACCAGAAGATGGACATGGTCACCTTCACCTCAAAGGTGGAACATAAGGTGTCCAAGCTTCAGCGCCATAGAGAAGCGTGGGGAGAACCAGTGCTCAATAGACTTTGAGCTTAGTGTCAGGTCCGATATCACAATTCTTGAAAACCCGAGTATGCAATTTATTATAGGCTAAGCTGGATTCGGTGGTGTAGCTCTTCATCAATATCAGCTTTTTGGGATAGATACAAAGTGAGGTGTAAACTGTGAGGAGGACACAAAGAGGCTGCAAAGAGATAAAGATAATTAAGCGAGTGGGCAACAAGGTGGCAGATGGAGTATAATGTGGGGAAGTGTGAGGCTATTCATTTTGGAAAGAATAGAAAAGCAGATTATTAAAAGGAGTGAAACTTTAAATGTTGATATTCAGAGAGACTTGGGTGTACTCATATGAGGAATGTAAAGTTAGCATTTAGATACAGCAACAATTAGGAAGGCAAATGGCATGTTGGCCTTCATTTCAAGGGGATTGGAGAAAGAGAATAAGGGAGTCTTGTTATAGTTGTACAGGGCTTTGGTGAGACCACAGCTGGTGTACTGCACGCAGTTCGGTCTTCACATCTAAGGATAGACTTGCATTGGTACCGCAAAGTTTCACTAGATTGGTTCCTGGGATGAGAGGGTTGTCCTGTGGTGAAAGGCTGAGTAAATTGGACCAAACTCTGGAGTGCATTCCCAATCCTACCCACTTGTTGCATTAAAACGTTTTCCTCATGTCACCTTGGCTCTTTTGCTAATCACCTTAAATCTGTCCTCTCTATCAATGCAGCAGCCAATGGAAACAGTTTCTGTATTAACTCTTACCTAAGCCCTTCATGATTTTAAACATAATCATATCCCCTCTCATCCTTCTCTGCTTGAAAGAGAATAACCCCACCTTCTCAGTCTATCTACATAGCTGTAATCACTCATCGCTGGAACCAAAACATTAGTAGGAACACGCTATACAGCCCCTCGAGCCTTCTCCATCATTCAGTATGATCATGGCTGATGTGCCTCAACTCCACTTTGCCATCCCTTGATTCCGTGAGATCCCAACCGCGAATGTACTCGAACCATCCAGAACCCTCTCGGATAGAGAATTCCAAAGCTTCACAACCTTCTGAGTGAAGAAATGTCTAATCTCAGTCTTAAATGATTGATCCGTTAGTCTTAGACTGTCTTTTTCTGGATTCCCCAGCCAAGGAAAACAATCTCAGTGTCCACCCTGTCAAGCGCCTTCAGAATCATATCCATTTCAGTGATATCGCCTCTCGTTCTTTGATGTGGCACTTTATCAAATGCCTTTTGGAAATCTAAGTACACCACATCTACAGGTTCCCCTTTATCCACATTGCTCGTTACTTCTTTGGGGAACGCAAATCAAACACAATTTCCCTTTCACAAAACCTCGTTGACGCTGATTGCATTATGATTTTCTAAGTGTCTTGCTATAACCTCCTTAGTAAAGGATTCTAGTAATTTCTCGATGACAGATGTTAGTCTAACTGGCCTATAGTTTCCTGCTTTCTGTCTCCCTCTTTTCTTGAATAATGGTGTTACATTTGCTATTTTCCAATCTGCTGGGACCCTTCCAGAATCTAAGGAATTTTGGAAGATTATAATCAAAGCCTCTACTATCTCTGCAGCTACTTATTTTAAGACCCTATGATGCAGGCCATCTGATCCTGGGGACTTGTCAGCCTTTAGGTCTAATAGCTTTCCCAGCACCTTTTCCCCAGTGATGATTGTTTTAAGTTCCTCCCTCCCTTTCACCTCTTGATTTTCAAGTAGCCTTAGCAGTTTAAAAAAAAAGTCTTCCACAGTGAAAACAGACATAAAATACCTCAACTATTTCTTTGCTTTCCATTGTTAATTCCCCAGACTCTCTCTCTAGAGGACCAACACCAGCTTTAGTTACTCTTTTCTATTTAAATACTTGCAGGAACTTTTACTATGCTTTTATATTACTAGCTAGTTTTCTCTCATACTCTACTTTCTCCCTCAATTTTTGTCATTCTTTTCTGGTTCTTAAAACCTGTCCAATCTTCTGACGTCACTAATCTTTGCAGATTTATACAGTGTTTCTTTTAATTTGATACTATTCGTAACTTCCTTATTTAGCCACGAATGATGCACCCTTCTCAAAGAAATTTTTTCACTGGGATAAATCTTTGCTGAGAGTTATTAGATAGCTGCTTAAAAGTCTGCCGCTGCATCGCTACTGTCCTACCTTTTAATTTCCCAGTTCACTTTAGCTAGCTTTGCCTTCATATCCTTTATTGAGGTATAAAACATTAGTCTTAAACCCGGTCATGAAAACCCTATATCCTAAATAGGAAATATTAATTTCATCGGTTGGAAGCTTGCATTAGACTTTTACTGGAAATTCTTACAAGTAACTTTTTAAAAAAAAAAGTAAACTGGCAGCCAAGGTGACCACTGCAATTTACATTTGAAACACCAAAAGACCAGACTGGAGACGACAATCTAGCCAGGACAATGGGTTGCTCTCAGTGACTAAATTAGCTGGAATGGCCTTATCAGCACAATCGTCAGGGGCCATCGACACCCTTTAACTTTGAAAGAGCCACCCCCTCCAAGTGTGATGAACAGCTTGAAGTGTAGTACCCTGAACCTCAGAGGATTCCAGAAAGACCTCATTAAAACAAAGGGGCTTGACTGAAACAAAAACAAGAAATGCTGGAAATACTCAGCAGGTCTGGCAGCCTCTGTGCAGAGAGAAGCATAATCAACATTTCAGTTCAGAGACCCTCAGAACAGAAAGGGGCTTGACTGCCTGTGCAGCTCTGGAGAGACTGTAAGCTTTGTCACACAGAAAGCAGATAGGAGTAACTTAAAAGCTATCAACGAAGCAGCTCTCTCTCTCTCTAATAAAGATCAAGAGAAGATCCAGCTGTAACTGGTAAAGTTCCTCAAGCCTACAGACCATCACAGCAGGGGAGAGATTGAAATGCTCTTCTGCCTTCAGGAACCCTGAAAAAAGCAAGCCCACCACCACCATGCACATGGCCCAGTGAGGACGTCACGAATACAACTTCAGCTGAGGACTTGAGATTTAAAACTGTATTTAAGTTCCATTTATTCCAGACTTGACTCCAACCACCAAATCTGTTTTCCCTCTAACTTATTTGTGAACGTGACTCTCATGTGAATGTGCACATGAATGTGCAGCGTATTTTAGTAATTTTAACTAGTTCAAAGTGTTATAAACTTACATTTTTCTTGTTTAAACTCAAGAAAATCTGTCTGATTGGTTCTTTTGCAATTACATTAAGAGTAACAGGAGCAAGTGGTCACTGAGGTGGTAAGTTCAATCACTATGCTAAAAAAAACCCTGCTGTGATTAAACCAGAGAAGGGGTGAAAGGGGAACCTGAGGACCCCCCCCCCCCCCCCCCCCACCCCGGCAGTAACAACCCACACTTCTCCCTTTCAAATTGAAAATGAAATTCTGTCACCTTATGATCGCTGTCACCGCTTCTTTACCATGAGGTTATTTATGAATCCTGTCTCATTGCACATTACCAGGTCTAGAATTGCCTGCTTCCTATTTGGCTATGGGGCATACTGCTCTAAGAAATTGTCCCGACTACACTCTATGAACTCATTTTCCAGGCTACCTTTGTCAATCTACATGTAGATTAAACTCATCCATGATTATTGCAGTACCTTTCTTACACCCCCCATTTATTTCTTCCTCTATACTCTGTCCTACAGTGTAGCAACTGTTAGGGGGCCTATAAACAACTCCACGTGTCCTCTTACCTTTCTTGTTTTTTACCTCCACGCAAACTGATTATACATCTTGCTATTCTGAGCCAAAGCTATCTCTCACTACTGTATTAATGACATCCTTAATTAACAAAGTTACCACACCACCTTTTCCTAGCTTCCTGTCTTCTTGAAACGTCAAATGCTCATCAATATTCAGGTCCCAGCCTTGGTCACCTTGCAACAATGTCTCTGTAATGGCTATCAGGTCACACATTTATTTCTATCTGTGCAACAATTGACTCACTTTGTTACGAATGCTACACACAGAAACAAAGCCTTTTTGTCTTTTTACCATTTCTGCAATCTTTGGCCTTACTGCTGGTGTAGTCTTACATTTGTACATTTGATCCCTTCCTGCCACGCTCTGGTTATCATTACCCAAATCGCTACCTGCTTTATTACCTTATTGTTGCCCTTTGATTTACACCTCTCATGATCCCCTTCCCCCCACTATTTAGTATAAAGCCTTCTCTACTGCCCTAGTTATACAATTCACCAAAACACTGGTCCCAGCACAGTTCAGGTGAAGACTGTCCCAATAGCACAGCTCCCACTTTCCCCAGTACTGATGCCAGTGCCCCATGAACTGAAACCCATTTCTACACCAGTCTGAGCCATGCATTCACCTCTCTAATATTTACTCTAGTCCAATTTGCTTGTGGCTCAGGTAATAATTCAGATTACCTTTGAGGTTCTGCTTTTTAAATTTAGCCCCTAGCTGCTCATACTCCCTATGCAGTACTCTCTCCCAGTCCTATCTAGATCATTGGTACCCAAGTGGACTATGACAACTGGATTCTCCCCCTTCCACTGCAAATTCCTCTCCAGTCCCGGGCAGATGACCCAAACCCTGGCACCAGGCAGTCAGAGCTTTCTGGACTCTTGCATATGGTTGCAGAAAACGGTATCTATCCCCTGGATTATACTGTCCCCTACTACCACAACATCCTTATTTACTCCGCCCACTTGAATGGCTTCCTGCACCATGGTGCCATGGTCAGTTTGCTCATCGACCCTGCAGCCCTCACTCTCACCCATACAAGTTGAAAGAACTTCAAGCCTGTTGGACAATTGCAAAGGCTGAGGCTCCTCCACTTCTGCCTTCTCGATCCCCTTAACTACCTCACTCGCAATCACCCCCGTCCCTGACCACTGACCAAATCAGAAGATGCCATCCAAAGGGGTGTGACTGCCTTGTGGCACAAAGTGTTTAGCTAACTTTCCCCCTCCCTGGTGCATTGCAGCATACGTAGCTTGGCCTCTAGCTCATCTACTCAGCCGAAGCTCCTTGAGCTGTTCTTACTGCAGACATGGTTGCTGTGAATCACACTGGTGTCCACCAGCTCCCACATACTGTAGCTGCAACAATCACCTGCCCTGTTATTGATAGTTATTTAAAACAACTTTACTTTGTAAAAATTAATGGCTCTCTTCACCAGTACTTACTGTACTAATATAAACCTTGGTAATACAATAAACCTTACAGCTTAAAAATGAAACAAAATAGTAGACTCAGCTTCTTGCTTCCATTCTGCTTGCGTGTCTTAATTGGAAGATAGCTACTTAAATTTTAATTATTTGACCTTTTTCTAATTTCCAGATATTATCCCACACACCCCAACAGCAGTGCTCTAACCTAGCTATTTACAGATACTCCCTAACAGCAGTTATTCACCAACCAATCACCTTACAGCTTTCCTGTGATGTCAATGTCTCGAGGTTGTCCTCTTTTTTCTGGGAAGCAACATGTGTCTTCTAAAGCTACTGGAGGCTGAAAAAGGAGTACCTCTTTCCCGCTTTGCACCGAATTCCCACCTTCACACACTGACTGTATCTCACTCATCAAGTCTCCTCTCCATGCGCCCCAGTTGACCTTGCAAAGTTCTCCTCGCTGACATCTGGGGATGTGTCAAAATTGGGACAGCTGTCCCACAACCTAACAGTCATAGTCACAGAATCATACATTACAGCCAATGTCCCAGACTACTTCTTCATCCCTGTATACAGGCGAAATGGAGTGGCCCTGGGAGCCCTCAATATTGACTCCGGACCCCATGAAGGCTCATGGCATCAAGTCAAACATGGGCAAGGAAACCTCCTACTGATTACCACCTACTGGCTTCCTTCAACTGATGAATCTGTGCTCCTCCATGTTAAACACCACTTGGAAGAAGCATGGAGGGTAGCAAGGGGACAGAATGTACTCTAGGTGGGACACTTTAATGTCCATCACTAAGAGTGGCTCGGTAGCACCAGTACTGACTGAAGGACATATCTGCCAGACTGGGCCTGAAGCAGGTGGTGAAGGAACCAAGCGGGAAAAACTTACTTCATCTAGTCCTCACCAACCTAGCGGTCACAGCTGCATCTATTCATGACAGTATTGGTAGGTTAACCCATCACACAGTCCTTGTGGAGACAGAGTCCCATCTTCACACTGAGGACACCCTCCATCGTGTTGTGTAACATTACCACCATGCGAAATGGAAAAAATTCAGAACAGATCTTACAGCTCAAAACTGGGCATCCATGAGGTGCTGTGGGCCATCAGCAGCAACAGAACTGTATTCAGTTCTGTTCAGGGAAGCATGCCAGGAGCAGCACCAGGCATACTTAAAAATGAGATGCCAACAGGACTACATGCATGCTAAACAGCAGAAGCAGCATACTATAGACAGAGCAGTGTGATGGAATACACTATTTGCCTGGATGGACAAGGGACTCAACATCATCCAGTACAAATTAGCTTGCTTGATTGGCACCCCATCCACCACCTTGAACATTGACTCCTTCCACAACTGGTGCACAGTGGCAGCAGTGTGTACCATCTACCCGATGCACTGCAGCAACTCGCCAAGGCTCCTTCTGCAGCACCTTCCAAAGCTGCGACCTCTACCACCGAGAAGGATAAGGCAGCAGGTGCATGGGATCACCACCTGCAAGTTCCCCTCCAAGCCACACACCATGGATAAAAATGCTGGAACTCCCTCCCTAATCATATACACCACATGCATTGCAGTGATTCAAGGCGGCAGCTCACCACCTTCTCAAAGGCAATTAGGGATGGGCAATAAATGCTGGCCTTGCCAGCAATGTTCATATTCCCAGAATGGAGTAAAAAGAAAAAAAAATAATGTGGGGCTCTCTGGAAGCCTGGGCCACAACAAGATGAACAAAACATCAGCAGTGGAGTAAGTTTTATTGAATTGACACTTCCTTCATATCTGAAGTAGAAGCTACAGTAATCAGAGACGGACATTTACTGGCAAACACAACTTCATTCCTTTTCTTCAAACCAACTACGGATTCTACAACTGTGATAAATCAGATTTGGACCATGACGACTCGTGTCAAACTCTTCTTTGCTGTTCAATTCTTCTTGCCATACCACCACTGGTCCACTGCAGAGAGAGAAATAGTGTTATAAAATAGCTTCATTCAGGACAATCTACGTTAATAAAGCAACTGCATTCTGGGTCACTGGGTTGAGTTCATTGAGTCATTGCAGCAGCTTTTTCAGGAGCAGAGAGTGAGCGAGTGAGCAGCTGGGAAGGTCAGTTTGAAAGTAAATTTAATTTCCTTTTGTTTTTCGGCGGAGGCCAGGGGGCTGCTGGGTAAGTAAAACACTATATATTTGGGCGGTTTCTGAACCCGAGACACCACACTTGTCGTGTCTCCCACCCGCCCTCCTCCTCCTCTAACCAAAAATAAAAGGACTCGGTGGGGTGTTTATAAGGTAAGGCTTTTTCGATTTCTCTGGTTTTATTGTGATTGGTAAAAACTTTTCGTTCCTTTTTCATTTAACTAAGTTAAGCTTAAGATTAAAAATGGCAGGAGATCTCAGACCCGTGTCATGCTCCTCTTGCTCAATGTGGGAGCTCAGAGACACGGCTGATGTCCCTGACTCCTTCACGTGCAGGAAGTGTGTCCAACTGCAGCTCTTGTTAGACCGCATGACGGCTCTCGAGCTGCGGATGGACTCACTTTGGAGCATGCGCGATGCGGAGGAGGTCGTGGATAGCACGTTTAGTGAATTGGTCACACCGCAGATTAGGATTGCTGAGGGAGAAAGGGAATGGGTGACCAAAAGGCAGAGAAAGAGCAGGAAGGCAGCGCAGGAGTCCCCTGCGGTCATCTCCCTCCAAAACAAGTATACCGTTTTGGATACTGTTGAGGGAGATGGCTCACCAGGGGAAGGCAGCAGTAGCCAGGTCCATGGCACCGTGGCTGGCGCTGCTGTTCAGAAGGGCGGGAAAAAGAGTGGAAGGGCTATAGTCGTAGGGGATTCGATTGTAAGGGGAGTAGATAGGCGGTTCTGTGGTCGAAAACGAGGCTCCCGAATGGTATGTTGCCTCCCAGGTGCACGGGTCAGGGATGTCTCAGATCGGCTGCAGAACATTCTAAAGGGGGAGGGTGAACAGCCAGTTGTCATTGTACACATAGGCACTAATGATATAGGTAAAAAACTGGATGAGGTCCTACAAGCAGAGTTTAGGGAGTTAGGAGCCAAGTTAAAAAGTAGGACCTCAGAGGTAGTAATCTCAGGATTACTACCAGTGCCACGTGATAGTCAGAGTAAAAATGAAAGAATAGTCAGGATGAATGCGTGGCTTGAGAGATGGTGCAGGAAGGAGGGGTTCAGATTTTTGGGACATTGGGACCGGTTCTGGGGGAGGTGGGACTATTACAAATTGGACGGTCTACACCTGGGCCGGACTGGAACCAATGTCCTTGGAGGTGCTTTTGCTAACGCTGTTGGGGAGGGTTTAAACTAATGCGGCAGGGGGATGGGAACCAATTGAGGTCAGTTGACAGTAAGGAGGTAGTAACAAAAGCCTGTAAGGAACTAGATAATGAAGTCAGTGTGACTAAGGGGAAGAACAGGCAGGGAGCAGATGATGAATATAAAAGGGACTGGTGGTCTGAGGTGCATTTGTTTTAATGCAAGAAGTGTAGTAGGTAAGGCAGATGAACTTAGGGCTTGGATTAGTACCTGGGAGTATGATATTATTGCTATTACTGAGACTTGGTTGAGGGAAGGGCATGATTGGCAACTAAATATCCCAGGATATCGATGCTTCAGGTGGGATAGAGAGGGAGGTAAAAGGGGTGGAGGAGTTGCATTACTGGTCAAAGAGGATATCACAGCTGTGCTGAAGGAGGGCACTATGGAGGACTCGAGCAGTGAGGCAATATGGACAGAACTCAGAAATAGGAAGGGTGCGGTAACAATGTTGGGGCTGTACTACAGGCCTCCCAACAGTGAGCGTGAGATAGAGGTACAAATATGTAAACAGATTATGGAAAGATGTAGGAGCAACAGGGTGGTGGTGATAGGAGATTTTAATTTTCCCAACATTGACTGGGATTCGCTTAGTGTTAGAGGTCCAGATGGAGCAGAATTTGTAAGGAGCATCCAGGAAGGTTTTCTAGAGCAGTATGTAAATAGTCCAACTCGGGAAGGGGCCATACTGGACCTGGTGTTGGGGAATGAGCCCGGCCAGGTTGTTGAAGTTTCAGTAGGGGACTACTTTGGGAATAGTGATCACAATTCCGTAAGCTTTAAAATAATCATGGACAAAGACGAGAGTGGTCCTAAAGGAAGAGTGCTAAATTGGGGGAAGGCCAACTATACCAAAATTCGGCAGGAGTTGGGAAATGTAGATTGGGAGCAGCTGTTTGAAGGTAAATCCACATGTGATATGTGGGAGGCTTTTAAAGAGAGGTTGATTAGCATGCAGGAGAGACATGTTCCTGTGAAAATGAGGGATAGAAATGGCAAGATTAGGGAACCATGGATGACAGGTGAAATTGAGAGACTAGCTAAGAGGAAAAAGGAAGCATACATAAGGTGTAGGCGGCTGATGAAAGACGAAGCTTTGAAAGAATATCGGGAATGTAGGACCAATCTGAAACGAGGAATTAAGAGGGCTAAAAGGGGTCATGAAATATCTTTAGCAAACAGGGTTAAGGAAAATCCCAAAGCCTTTTATTCATATATAAGGAGAAAGAGGGTAACTAGAGAAAGGATTGGCCCACTAAAGGACAAAGGAGGAATGTTATGCTTGGACTCAGAGAAAATGGGTGAGATTCTAAACGAGTACTTTGCATCGGTATTCACCGAGGAGAGGGACATGACAGATGTTGAGGTTAGGAACAGATGTTTGATTACTCTAGGTCAAGTCGGCATAAGGAGGGAGGAAGTGTTGGGTATTCTAAAGGGCATTAAGGTGGACAAGTCCCCAGGTCCGGATGGGATCTATCCCAGGTTACTGCGGGAAGCGAGAGAGGAAATAGCTGGGGCCTCAACAGATATCTTTGCAGCATCCTTAAACACGGGTGAGGTCCCGGAGGACTGGAGAATTGCTAATGTTGTCCCCTTGTTTAAGAAGGGTAGCAGGGATAATCCAGGTAATTATAGACCGGTGAGCCTGACGTCAGTGGTAGGGAAGCTGCTGGAGAAGATACTGAGGGATAGGATCTATTCCCATTTGGAAGAAAATGGGCTCATCAGTGATAGGCAACATGGTTTTGTGCAGGGAAGGTCATGTCTTACCAACTTAATAGAATTCTTTGAGGAAGTGACAAAGTTGATTGATGAGGGAAGGGCTGTCGATGTCATATACATGGACTTCAGTAAGGCGTTTGATAAGGTTCCCCATGGCAGGCTGATGGAGAAAGTGAAGGCGCTTGGGGTCCAAGGTGTACTACCTAGATGGATAAAGAACTGGCTGGGCAACAGGAGACAGAGAGTAGCAGTAGAGGGGAGTTTCTCAAAATGGAGACGTGTGACCAGTGGTGTTCCACAGGGATCCGTGCTGGGACCACTGTTGTTTGTGATATACATTAATGATTTGGAGGAAAGTATAGGTGGACTGATTAGCAAGTTTGCAGACGACACTAAGATTGGTGGAGTAGCAGATAGTGAAGGGGACTGTCAGAGAATACAGCAGAATATATAGATTGGAGAGTTGGGCAGAGAAATGGCAGATGGAGTTCAATCAGGGCAAATGCGAGGTGATGCATTTTGGAAGATCCAATTCAAGAGTGAACTATACAGTAAATGGAAAAGTCCTGGGGAAAATTGATGTCCAGAGAGATTTGGGTGTTCAGGTCCACTGTTCCCTGAAGGTGGCAACGCAGGTCAATAGAGTGGTCAAGAAGGCATACGGCATGCTTTCCTTCATCGGACGGGGCATTGAGTACAAGAGTTGGCAGGTCATGTTACAGTTGTATAGGACTTTGGTTCGGCCACATTTGGAATACTGCGTACAGTTCTGGTCGCCACATTATCAAAAGGATGTGGATGCTTTGGAGAGGGTGCAGAGGAGGTTCACCAGGATGTTGCCTGGTATGGAGGGCGCTAGCTATGAAGAGAGGTTGAGTAGATTAGGATTATTTTCATTAGAAAGACGGAGGTTGAGGGGGGACCTGATTGAGGTGTACAAAATCATGAGAGATATGGACAGGGTGGACAGCAAGAGGCTTTTTCCCCAGAGTGGGGGTTTCAATTACTAGAGGACACGAGTTCAAAGTGAAAGGGGAAATGTTTAGGGGGGATATGCGTGGAAAGTTCTTTACGCAGAGGGTGGTGGGCACCTGGAACGCGTTGCCAGCGGAGGTGGTAGACACGGGCACGATGGAGTCTTTTAAGATGTATCTAGACAGATACATGAATGGGCAGGAAGAAAAGAGATACAGAACCTTAGAAAATAGGCGACATGTTTAGAGAGAGGATCTGGATCGGCGCAGGCTTGGAGGGCTGAAGGGCGTGTTCCTGTGCTGTAATTATCTTTGTTCTTTGTTATGGCTCAAGGAAACCATTCAGTCCAGAGCTCATGCTGGCTCTTTATTGAGCAATCCAATTAGTCACATTCCCCTGCTCTATTCCTGTAGCCCTGCAAGTTTCTTTCCCTCAAGTGCCCATCCAATTTTCTTTTGAAATCATTTACTGTCTCTGCTTCCACCACCCTCATATTTAGCGAGCTCCAGGTCATTACTACTCACTGCGTAAAGAAGTTCTTCCTCATATTCCCCCTGCATCTCTTGCCCAAAACATTAAAACGGTGTCCCCTAGCCCTTGTCCACCAGCTTTTCTTTCTCTACCATACCTAAAACTCTCAATCTTGTACACCTCTATCAAATCTCTCCTCAACCTTCTCTGCTCCAAGGAGAAAAAACCCAGCTTCTCCAATCTTTTAGTTAAAATCTCTCATTCTGCTAAACCTCTCCCCCACCCTCTCAAGGACACACACATCCTTCCTAAAGAATGATGATCAGAACTGGATGTAATACTCGAGTTGTGGCCTAACCAGAGCTTTATAAACATTCAACATAACCTCCCTGCTTTTGTACTCAATACCTCTATTCATGAAGCCCAGGATCCCATCTGCTTTGCAAACTAATCTCTCAATATGCCCTGCCACCTTCAACGATCTATGGACATGAACCCCCAGGTCCCTCTGTCTCTGCACAATCTTTAGAACAGTGCTATTATGTCTATATTGCCTCTTCCTATCCCTTCTGCCAAAATGCATCACTTCACACTTCTCTATTAAATTCCATTCTCCTAGCCTCGGTCCTGTGGCAGTCAACTTGCATCATCCTCAATGTTTGCCACACCTCCAAGTTTGGCATCATTGGCAATTTTTGAAACTTTACTCTGTATTCCAATATCCAAGTCATTTATATACATCAAAAAAGTTCTCATGGGAAACACCACTGCCTACCATTCTCCAGTCTGAAAAATAACCTTTACCACTGTGTTCTATCCTTAAGCCAATTTTTTTTATTCAAGGTGACGCTGAGCCTTAATTTTGTTAACCAGCCTTTTATGTGGTACTTTGTCTAACACTTTTAAAATCCATGGAGCCAACCTCCATTGCTTTCTCTTCACCAACCTTCTGTTATTTAATCAAAAAATTCAATTAGATTAGACAAGCACAATCTGCTCTTTACAAATCCATGCTGGCTATCCTTAAATTAATTCAAACCTTTTCAAATGCTCGATTTTTCTCCAATTATTGTTTCTAAAACTTTACCCACCACTGATGCTAAACTGACTGGCTTTAGTGACTAGGAATGTCCTTACATCCTGTTTTGAATAAGGGTGCCACATTTGCCACTCTCCAATCCTTCGGCACCATAACCACATCTAGGACCCTTCCACTATCTCCACCACCACTTCCTTTAGCAACCTGGGATACAAGCCATCCAAGATCAGGCGACTTATCCACTCTTTCCAGTACATCCTTCCTATTAATTTTCACTTCATCATTACCTCTACTCTCTCCATGTCAACCGATATTTTGTCAGCATCTTCCTCCTCAGGTCAACACCAATACAAAGTACTCTAACTATTCTAGCCTTGCCCTGTGCCTCCAACCACTTTGTCCCTAATACCACACACTGTGCCTCTTGCTACACACCTATTTACATGCTGGGAGATGATTTTTGGGTTCGCTTTCATGTTAAATGCCATTCTATTTCCATATACTCTTTGCCAGTCGTATTCTCTTCACCTTCCCTCTCAACCTACTGGATTTGGCCTCATTCTCGCTTGAAGAATACACCTGACATCCATTATACGCCTTTTTTAAAATCACATTCTCTACCTCCCTCGTCATCGAAGAGGCCCTGGCTTTGGTTCTCCTACCTTTTGCTCTTGTTGTAATGTACCCAGCTTGTACCTGAAATATCTTAAACATCATCCATTGTTCTGTTTTTTCTGTCAGTCTTTGGTCCCATTTTACCCTGGCTAGATCCCTTTTCATCCCATTGACGTTAGCCCTCTTCCAATATAGAAGTTCTACTTTAGAATGTTTCTTGCTCTTCTCCATAACTAATCTAAACCTTATGATAGGATGATCCCTGTCACCCAGTGCTCTCCCACATACAGTTGGCCCACCTCATTTCCCAGCACCAGCAATACCTCCTTCCCAGTTAGAAGTCAAGGAAGCTCTCGAACAGATTTCCTCCCCTCCTTTCCCTTTTCGCTACTGTTTATCCCAACCAATTAAAGTCTCCCAATATCACCATTCTATACTTAGAATCATAGAATGGTTACAGCAGGGCATCTTTTGGCCCACTGTGTCCGGACAGTGTCTCTGCAAGACTAACTCACTTAGTCCCACTGCCCCACCTGTTCTCCCGTAGTCGTGCAAATTTAGTCTCTTCAGATGATTATTCAGTGATCTTTTGAAGGCCTCAACTGAATCTGCCACCACCACACTCTCAGGAAGTGCATTCCAGACCCTAACCACTTGCTGCATAAAAAAGTTTTTCATGTTGCGGTTGCTTTTTTTTTTGCCAATCACCTTAAATCAGCGTTCTCTGGTTGTTGATCCTTCTGCCAATGGGAACAGTTTCTCCCCATCTACTCTGGCCAGAATCCTCAATTTTAAGCACGTCCATCAAATCTCCTCTTAATCTTCTCTTCTCCAATCTAACATAACTGAAGTTCCTCATCCCTAGAACAGTTCTTGCGAATCTTTTCTGCAGCCTCTTGAATGCCTCAACATCCTTCCTAAAGTTTGGTGCCCAGAACTGGACTCAATACTACAGTTGGGGCCAAACTAGCGTTTTATATAGATTTATTAATCTTCCCTGCTTTTGTACTCTATGCCCCTATTTATAAAACCCAGGATCCTGCAATCTTTGCAGGGCGGCACAGTGGCTAGCACCGCAGCCTCACAGCTCCAGGGACCCGGGTTCAATTCTGGGTACTGCCTGTGTGTAGTTTACAAGTTCTCCCAGTGACCGCGTGGGTTTTCGCCGGGTGCTCCGGTTTCCTCCCACCGCCAAAGACTTGCAGGTGATAGGTAAGTTGGCCATTGTAAATTGCCCCCTAGTGCAGGTAGGTGGTAGGGAATATGGGATTACTGTAGGGTTAGTATAAATGGATGGTTGGTCGGCACAGACTCGGTGGGCCGAAGGGCCTGTTTCAGTGCTGTATCTCTAAATAAGTAAATAAACTGCTTTCTCAAGCTGCCCTGCCACTTTCAATAATTTATGCACATATACTCCCAGGTCCCTCTGCTCCTGCACCCACTTTCGAATTGTACCCTTTATTTTATATTGGCTCTCCTCATTCTTCCTACCAAAATGGATCACTTCACACTTCTCTGCATTAAATTTCATGTCACATGTCTGCCCACTCTACAAGCTTGTCTATGTCCTCTTGAAGTTTATCACTATTCTCCTGAAACTGTGCCCTGTGGACCCAAGTCTATGTCATTAATACATAAAGAAAACCCCACCTTCCTCCAGTCCAAAGAACTGTTCATCACTATTCTATTTTCAGTCATTCAGCTAATTTTGTATTATGTTACTACCGTCCCATTTATTCCAAGAGTTCTAACTTTCTTGGCAAGCCTGTTATGTGGCACTTTATCAAATGCCTTTTGGAAGCCCATGTACACCACTGCATTACCCTAATCTCATCAAAAAACTCAAAGAAGTTGGTTAAATATGATATGCTCTTAACAAATCAGTGTTGGCTTTCTTTAATTTATCCACATTTGTCCAAGTCACCATTACTTTTGAAGTTTTTGCACATTCTGGTTTCCCTGCAGATTTGCTCCTCTATTTCACTATAGAATACCTCAGTACTGTGATCATCCCCATTTTGCTTCTCAACTCTAACCAAATGGATTCTGTCCTTGCCCCCTCAAGGTCATCCTCACTTTCCAACACTACAATGCCTTCCCTAATCAGTACTGCCACCCCACCTCCCTTTTATCTTTCTCTATCTTTTCTAAACACACTGCATCCGTTCCTGGCAGTCCTTCTTAGTATGCTCCTATCTAATATGGTACTACTTACGTCTCTTGTCCTAACACTTATCATTTTATGCACCCTTACCCATCTTTTCTACTGCTATATGCTGGCGCCCATCCCCCCTGCCAATTCAGTTTAAACCCTCTCTAACCACTCTAGTGAACTTCCTCGCGAGGACATTGGTCCCAGTCTTGAGGTGCAAACCGTCCCTTTTTCAAAGGTGTCTCCTGCCCCAGACCTAGTCCCAATGTCTCGAGAATCTGAAGCCCTCCCCCTCTGCACCATGCCTCAAGCCACACATTGATCCTCCCTATTTTCCCATTTTCATTCTCAAAATGCAGATTGCTACATTTCAACTCGTACTTTATAACTTCCTCCCCAGTTAATCTATGTTTACAATCTCAGTGTAGAAGAGTACACCAAAGGCAACAGCTAACAGTACAGCATCAGTATATATAAGCCCAAGTAGGAGCGAGAGAGAGAGTGCGCGCGAAAGAGAGCGACAGACAGACACAGCCGGACGGCGGGGGAAGGGAGTGGAGACACACAGCCGGCGGGGCAAGGGTTGAGGGACAGACTGCTGGCAGGGGAGGGGGTGAGGGACAGTCAGACAGGCAGGGGGCCTTGGCTTCACTATTCCTTTTGTTTTTCATCTCTCCTGTGAGCTCCTTTCAACTGACGTAAGCTAACCGTTCAGGTGTGGGACGCGTGAGGAGAGGTAGAATAGGGGATCTGAGGAGACAGAACACAACCAGTAAGCAGAGGGTTAGAATAGGACGCAAGGGAGGAGTGTGGTAACATGGGACATGAGAGAGGAAGGAGGGACTATGGGACATGTTCAGAGAGAAGTGACGTGAATTGGGATGTATGAGAGTAGAAGTATAATGTGACCTGTTGCAGGAAAGGTGGATTGGTACCAGAGAGAAGTGGAAGTAGAGTGGGACCCGAGGAGGAAAATAGGACTAGTGGGAAGAGAACAATGTTTCCTCTAAGATGCTCATGTGGCAATTTGGAATGTACAGCGCATTGAAATAAACAGGCCACTCACACCTTTGTGAAAGTTCAGTGACTTCCAAAATGTAAGCTGCCCATGGATAGAAAGATATTGCTAAGAATTTGCAACCTGCCTAGTTCAAATAAAATTTAGAGGGAACACTGGTGATAAGTAAAATTTTCACCGCAAAAGTGCCAGACAATGACCATCTCCAACAAGAGGCTAACCACCTCCCCTGGACATTGAATGACATTACCATTGTTGAATTTCCCCTACAAGCAACATGTTGGGGGTTACCATTGACCTGAAATATAAATACTGAGGCTACAAGAGGAAGTCAGACACTGGGTGTTCTGCTGCAAGTGACGCCACAAAGCCTTTGCGCAATCTACATCTAGCTGACCAGCAGCATGTGCAATGGATAAAAAGTATTTGCATATATAGAGGTACAAGGCACATCTGATGTCAGAATTGCACCAGGAGTCCTGTTCTGGTGCAAGAACTAAAGAAACAGAGTGGGGAACAGTGGAAAGTAGAAGGCTCACCATGTCTGCTCCAAATTCTGTTATACTAGCAGAATTTTCTAAGCACTGGGTGATAACATGGCCAGGAGCAACCTCTACCCCATGGAGGCATAAATACAAGTTAGGAAAACTCTTACCATCCACTGGGACTGAACCACCCGCTCCAAACGCTGGCATCTGAAAAAAACAAGTTCAGAAATGTTTAATCAGAAACAGGTGGGAGTGCTATAACAATTCAGAATGATACAGCAGGAGGAGACTGCCGCTTAGTCCTGCTCTTTGAAAGAGCTATCCAGTTAGTCCCACTATCCTACGCTTCCCCACAGCCCTTTAATTTTTTCCTTTTCAAGTATTTATCCTTTTGAAAGTTATTATTGAGTCTGCTTCCACAACCCACCCTTTCAGGAAATGTATTCCAGATCACAACTCGCTGCATAAAAACACTCCCATTAGTTCTTCAGACAACTATCTTTCATCTGTGTTCTCTGGTTACTGATCTTCCTGCCACAGGAAATAGTTTCTCTTTATTTACTCTATTTTGCTTTTATCATGGTCATGATTTTGAATTCCTTTATCAGATCGCCCCTTTATCCTTCTCTGGTCTAAAGAGAAACTCCCCTGCTTCACTAGTCTCTCCAAGTAACTGAAGTCCTGCACCCCTGGTACCACTCTAATAAATCCACTCTGCACCCCTCTGAGACCCTCCTAAAGTACAGTACCCAGAGTTGAATACAATACTCCAGTTGAGACCTAACCAATGATAGAAACATAGAAAAATAGGAGTAGGCCATTCGGCCCTTTGAGCCTGTTCCGCCATGCAATACGATCACGGTTGATCATCCAAACTCAGTAACCTGTTCCTGCTTTCGCCCTGTATCCTTTGATCCCATTAGCCCCATGAGCTATGTCTAACTCTTGAATATATTTAATGATTTGGCCGCAACTGCTTTCTGCGGTAGAGAATTCCACAGGTTCACCACTCTCTGCGTGAGGAAATATCTCATCTCAGTCCTAAATGTTTTACCCCTTAACCTTAGACTGTGACCCCTCGCCCTGGACTCCCCCACCATCGGGAACATCCTTCCTGCATCCAGCCTGTCCAGTCCTGTTAGAATTTTGTAGGTTTCTATAAGATCCTCTCTCATTCTTCTAAACTCTAGCAAATACAAGCCTAATCGACCCAATCTCTCTTCATATGTCAGTCCTGCCATCTCAGGAATCAGTCTGGTGAACCTTCGCTGCAGACCCTAAATAGCAAGAACATCCTTCCTCAGATAAGGAGACCAAAACTGCACACAGTACTCCAGATGTGGTCTCACCAAGGCCATGCATAATTGCAGCAAGACATTCTTGCTCCTGTACTCAAATCCTCTCACTAAGAAGGCCAACATACCATTTGCCTTCTTAACTGCCTGCTGCACCTGCATGTTTACTTTCAGCAACTGGTGCACAAGGACACCCAGGTCTCCCTGCACCTCCCCCTTTCCCAATCTATCGCCGTTCAGATAATAATCTGCCTGTTTTTGCCACCAAAGTGGATAACCTTACATTTATCCACATTATACTGCATCTGCCATGTATTTGCTCACTTATTCAACCTGTCCAAGTCACACTGGTGCTTCTCTGCATCCTCCTCACGGCTCACACTCCCAACCAGCTTTGTATCGTCTGCAAACTTGGATATATTGCATTTAATTCCCTCATCTATATCATTAATATATATTGTGAATAGCTGGGGCCCTAGCACTGACCCTTGCGGTACCCCACTAGTCACTGCCTGCCACTCGGAAAAAGACCAGTTTATACCTACTCGGTTTCCTGTCTATCCATGTCAGTACCTTACCCCCAATCTCATGTGCTTTAATTGTGCATGCCAATTCCTTATATGGGACCTTATAGAAAGCCTAGTGAAAGTCCAAACACACCACATCCACTGGTTTTCCTTTATCTATTCTACTAGTTAAATCTACTGGAATTTTTTGAGGATGTGTCAAGTATGATTTCCCTTTTGTAAATCTATGCTGACTTTGTCCGGTCATTGTTTTCCAAGTGCTCTGCTATTACATCTTTTATAACGGACTTTAGCATTTTCCCCCACCACTGATGTTAGGCTAACCGGTCTATAATTCCCTGTTTTCTCTCTGCCTCCTTTTTTACATTAGCTACCCCCCAATCCGTTGAAACAGTTCCAGAGTCTATAGAATTTTGAAAAATGACCAGCAATGCATCTACTATTTCTAGGGCCACTTCCTTAAGTACTCTGGGATGTAGATTATCAGGCTTTGGGGATTTATCAGCCTTCAATGCCATCAAATTTCCCTAACACTATTTCCCTACTAATAATGATTTCATACAGTTCCTTCTCACTGGACCCAATGTCCCCCAACAGTTCTGGGAGGTTATTTGTATCCTCCTTTCTGAAGACAGAACCAAAGTATGTATTTAACTGGTCTGTCATTTCTTTGTTCCCCATTATAAATTCCCCCGTTTCTGACTGTAAGGGACCCACATTTGTCTTCACTAATCTTTTTCTCTTCACATATCTATAGAAGCTTTTACAGTCAGTTTTTAAGTTCTTTGCAAGCTTACTCTCATACACTATTTTCCCCTTCTTAAACAATCCCTTTGTCCTCCTTTGCTGAATTCTAAACTGCTCCCAATCCTCAGGTTTACTGCTTGTTCTGGCCATTTTATACTTCTCCTCCTTGGATCGAATACTATCACTAATTTCTTTTGTAGGCCATGGCTGAGCCACCCTTCCTGTTTTATTTTTGCGCCAGACAGGAATGAACAATTGTTGTAATTCATCCATGCGCTCTTTAAATGCTAGCTATTGCCTATCCACTGTCAACCCTTTAAGGAAGGTTCCCCAATCTACCATAACCAACTCGCGCCTCATACCTTCATAGTTTTCTTTATTTAGATTCAGGACCCTAGTCTCGGAATCAACACTCTCACTCTCCATCTTCATGAAGAATTCTATCATGTTATGGTTACTCTTCCCCAAGGGACCCCGCACAAGATTGTTAATTAATCCTCTCTCATTACAATACCCAGTCTAGGATGGTTTACAAAGGTTCAGCATAACTTCCTGCCTTTTGTATTGTATGTCCTTCCAATTTTAAAGGCTTGCATCTGTACAGCCTTAGATTTCTTTGTTCCCATACCCACTTTAAAATTGTATTGTTTAGTTTGTACTGCCTCTCCACATTCTTCCTACCAAAATGCAGGATAATGGATAGACAGCAGGGCAGTGGGATTAGTTTTGGATTGTTTTAAACAGCAGTACAAACAAAATGGTAATGTAGTGGTTATGACCCTGGACTAGCAATCGACAGGTTGTCAAATGCAACAAACCCAACTGGTTCACGAATGCTCTTCAGGATGGAGAACCTGCTGTCTTTACCTGGGCTGCACGTGACTCCATTCCTACACTATGTGGTTTACCCTTAATGTTGTCAGGACAGCTAGAGATGGTCTTGCTGCCACATCACGAAGACAGAATGTGATAATTTTCTACTAAAATGAGTACATGTGGCTAGAAGAGTGGCAACGCTCCAATGTGTATTAGACAACATTGCGGTAGTGACATTAAACCAGTGACACTGTAGCTGAAACACACTTTGTAATTAGTGAAATCGCCCACTATCCCAACTTTTCGCTCTTAAGGGAGCATTCCATTGCTAATATGTGGCTGCATAATAAATACAGGAACAACCAGCCAACTTCATCGCAACCAATGAGGAGCTGCCCTCCATTGCAGTAACCATCAGAATTTTCCCCAGCTTGGCTTTCCCAAAATACCTATGCAAACAAAAAAAAAAACCACCATTCATACAGCACTTTCCATGTTCTTTTGATGTACCAAAGCCCCACACAGCTAATAAATTATTTTTGAAGAGCAATTGCAATTACTATGTAGGGAGATGTGGCAGTCAATGCATTTGCTAGAAAATGCCACAAACAGAAATAAGATAAATGAGACAGAGATATAGATGCATAGATAGATAGCGAGAGATAGACTGATGGAGATATAGATAACATGACAGATTCATAAAGCATAAAAACAGAAAGAGCTGGAAACACTCAACAGGTCAACTGGCATCTGGGGAGAGTCGGGAAGGGTAAGCACAGTGATGTTACTGGATTAGTAGTCCAGAGACCTGGACTAATGCTACAGAGACACCAGTGCAAATACTACCATTTAATAAATAACAAATTCAATTAATTAAATACAAACATACAAATTAGGAGCAGGAGTAGGCCACTTGGCCCCTTGAGTCTGCTCCACCATTCAACAAGATCATGGATAATCTGATTGTCACCTCAACTCCACATTCCCGTCTACCCTGATAACCTTTCAGTCCCTTGCTCATCAAGAATCTACCTTTGCCTTAAAAATATTCTAAGACTGCTTCCACCGCCTTTTGAGGAAGAGAATTCAAAAGACTCACGACAGAGAAAATATTTCTCCTTATCTCGTTCTTAAATGGCGAGACCTAGTTCTGGATTCTCCCACAAGAGGAAACATCCTTTCCTCATCTACCATGTCAAGACCCCTCAGGGTCTCATATGTTTCAATCACGTCACCTCTTACTCATCTAAACTCCAAACCTAGCCTGTCCAACCTTTCCTCAGAGGACCTGCAAAACACTGCAGATGCTGGAAATCTGAAACAAAAACAAAAAGTGCTGGAAATACTCAACAGGTCTGTGACCTTTCATCAGACCTTTGCTTCTCTCTCCACAGATGCTGCCAGACCTGCTGAGTATTGCAAGCACTTTGTTTTCATTCCAGGTGTCAGTCTAGTAAACCTTCTCTGAATTAATCAATACTGCACACAGTACTCCAGATGTGGTCTCACCAATGCCCTATATAACTGAAGCATAACCTCCCTATTTTTGTATTCAATTACCCTCTCAATAAAGGATAAACATACTATTAGCTTTCCTAATTACTTGCTGTACCTGCATACTAACTTTTTGCGATCCATGCACTTGGGACACACAGATCCCTCTGCATCTTAGAACTCTGGAATCTCACACCATTTAGATAATATGCTTCTTTATTCTTTCTGCCAAAATGGACAATTTCACATTTTCCTACATTATATTCCATTTGCCAGATCTTTGCCCATTCACTTATCTATATCCCTTTGTAGCCTCCTGACACCCTCTTCACAACTTATGTTTCTACCTATCTTTGTGTCATCAGCAAATTTAGCAAACATACCTTTGGTCCCTTCATCCCCCCCATGTCATTTATATAAATTGTAAAACGTCGCGGCCCCAGCACTGATCTCTGTGGCAGACCACTCGTTACATCTTGCCAACCAGAAAATGACCCATTTATGCCTGTTTCCTGTCAGCTGGCCAACCTTCTATCCATGCCAATGTTAACCCCTACACCATGAGCTTTTATTTTTTTTCACAATAACCTTTGATGTGACACTATCAAATGCCTTCTGGAAATCTAAGTACAGTACATCCACCGGTTCCCCTTTATCCGCAGCACACGTTAGCTCTTCAAAGAACTCCAATAAATTGGTTAAACATGATTTTCCTTCCACCAAACCATGTTGAATTTTTTTTTTTTTTTTTTAAGTGCCCTGCTATAGTGTCTTTAATAGCAGCTAACATTTCCCCATGACAGATGTTAAGCAAACTGGCCTGTAGTTTCTGGCTTTGTCTCCCTCCCTTTTTGAATACAGGACTTACATTCACTATTTTCTAACTCACTGAACATTCCCCAAATTGAGGGAATTTTGGAAAATTAGAACCGACGCATCAACTATATCACCAGTACTTCAATTTTTTAGTATTTGTGAGGACTTGTGTTTTAAAATTGTGGAAATGGATTCCTTTGGAGGACTGAAGTGATTCCATAGATGCTGGACTTTTTTTTTAATAAAAAGGTCACAGGAAGGACTTTGGGACTTTGTTTAAAAACACTCACTGGAAGTCACATATCTTCAGCTAAGTAAACAGCAGGTGCCTTCTGACTATGGGAGTTGTTTACAGAGAAGCAACAGGTCAAGATTTATGGTGGTTAAGAGATGGTTTCGGTTTGGATATTGTTTTGAGGCAATTGGGTTTGCAGCCTGCTGAGAGAAGCACCCAGTTCATCCTTTCTCCACTGCTGAAAAACCAGTGAGAGATAACTGAAACCCTGCCAGACTAATCTTTGACGTCGCCTGAAGAGAACTGCTCCAGAAAGATCCCAGTGACAACTGTTTAACATATTTGGGACGCCAGAAAAGGGACAACTAATATCATTCCATATCTTAGCCAAATACTTGTTAATTCTTCAAGGAAAAGGATCAGGTTTTTTTTTTTGTTTGGCTTTTTTTGTAAAGCGATCTCTGCATAGAAAACCTTTTTTTTCTTTAACCGGTGTGAGATTGAGCATTGGGCTAAGTTAGAAGGGAACTTCTATATTTCAATCTGGGTTAATGCTTTGCATCTTTACTGAATATGTATGACTTGTTTTATAATAAATTGATAATTTTGTTGATTAAAGAAACCTGGTTAGTGGATTTTATTCTGAAATAAAAGAGTATATAATTGGCCGCATCGGTAACTGGGTGAATATTTAAATATATGTTGTGACTTGTGGAGAAGTGGAACTAGAGTAAAAACAGTGCACTCCTCCCGCCTCGGTCATAACATATAATTGGGGGCTCATTCAGGATAACACAAAGCTGACGATCTGCAACTGCAAGTGGGGTAACAATAATTGAAATAGGGAAAAGGGAAACACCAGGTTTCTTGTGCATGAGAGTAAAGCTTACACGACTGGAATGGCTGCTTTTGATGCAACTGCAGCAGTCTGGTATAGATTATGGTTCTTTAAAGGCATGGTCTGTTGGTGAGCTGTTAAATGTGGCGGAACACTTGAAGGTACATATTAGATCAAAAGCTAGGAGACCTGAAATTCAGGGACTAGTGGCCAGACTGCTGAAGATTGAAGTGAAAGAGCCAGAGGGATGCATGGAATTTACAGTAACACTGGCACAGATTCAGTTAGACATGAGGTTAGAGCTAGAATTTCAGGACAGAAAGGGAATGAGAAATAGAGAGACAAAGGGAAGAAATAGAGACAAAGGGAAGAGAAAGAGCATTTCGGAAGCTGGAACTAGAAGGGAATTCTAATTTAAAAAGTTAGAACGAAAAAAAAGTGGCCTTGACCTGCATGAAAATTCTGGTGAGGAAAAACCTGACCCCAACCTAGGACCCAGTGGAGAGCTGTTTAAATTTGTGCAAGCCCTTCCAAAGTTGGAGGAAAGGGACAGAGGCATTTTTCAATTCTTTTGAAAAGATAGTCAGACAGATGAAGTGGCCAAAGGAAAGCTGGACAATGATCATGCAAAGCAGGTTGATGGACAGAGCTGGTGAAGTTTATGCCATACTCTCGGAGGAGGCTTCTGCAGATTAGGAGATGGCAAAAAAGGCTACTCTCACTGCTTACGAGTTAGTCCCTGAAGCATACAGGCAGAAATTTCCTAACCTCCAGAAACAGCTGTGCAGACTTATATAGAATTTGAGGGTAAAGTAAATTAATTTTGATCATTGGATGCAGGCACTAAAGGTAGAGGCCATGTATAAGACCCCAACGGAAATAATTCTTCTGGAAGAGTTTAAAAATTCACTCCCTTGGTTAGTAAGAGCCCATGTACAGAACCAGAAGGTTTCAAACAGCCAGCTGAGATCCCTGACGATTATGAGCTTGTTTACAAGCCCAAATCTTTTGTCCATCAGCCCCACAAATCAGAGGAGGATAGAAGGTGGGAGGGTGAAAGGAAGTCAAGTAGCCAAGGACAAGAAAGACTAGCTGGGATCACCACAGGATCTCCTCCTCAGGCCAGAAAGGAAGATGCTGAGGTTGGAAGTGAGGTCTTAAGTGTTTCCATTGCCACAAGGTGGGACACCTTTGTGCAGACTGCTGGAAGTTGTGGGGTAAACCCATGGGACTTATTTGGGTACACAAGGCCAATGCAGAGAAAGGGGCCCTGACTGAGAATACGAGAGATCAGGCTGTAGCTCTGACTTCAGCTGTAAAGCCAAGTACAAAAACCACTGAGTACAGGGGACGTGAACAAGATACCTGAGAGTTAGAGGGAATTCTTGTCAAAAGGAAAAGTAACTCCTTATCCCTCAAGTGAGGCAGGTAAATCTATACAGGAGCCACTCAAACTCCTTTGCTGGGGAAAGGCATAACTTTTCCACCAGAGAGTGCATTGAATGCCAAGGTTTTAGTGAATGGAATCGGCAGGGAGCATCTACCCGCACCTTTGTATCGGGTGCACCTGGAGCGTGACCTAATGTCTGGAACGGTAACCGTAGGAGTTGTCCATAGTTTGCCTGTAGACAGAGTTGACCTACTTCTGGGGAATGATTTGGCTGCAGCGAAGGTAGTAGCTTCTTCAGTGGTCATGGAAAGACCAAGTGAAGTCAAAGAGACAGAGCAGTTGCAGGAAAAGGTTCCAGGAGATTTTCCTCCATGTGTTGTGATCTGAGCAATAGCTAAACAAGTTCCATTGTCGAAGGTCAAATTGGCACCACAGATAGCTGAGTATCCGAAACTTTCTTTGGGGATTTGGATAATCTGAAGGAAATGTTCAGTAAGTCTTCTCTGATCAAGACTCAGCAAGCTGATCCAGAGTTACGTAAAGTGGCACCATCAGCTCTAACTGAAGTTGAAGCAAAGGGAGTTCCGGAAGGTACTATATTAAAAATGGCATTCTGGTGAGGAAGTGGAGACCTCCTCACAGATCTGCAGATGAAGAATGGACAGTAGTTCACTAGATAGTGGTACCACCTAAATATCGCCAGGAAATATTAAGGATAGCCCATGAAATTCCAATGGCGGGTCATGTGGGGATCCAGAAGACCCAATCATATATATGTCGACATTTTTACTAGTCAGGTCTTTACCAGGACGCGGTGCAGTTTTATAAAACATGCCATACGTGCCAGATTGCGGGAAAACCGCAACCTGCCATAAAACCGGCACCTCTAATTCCCATACCAGTTTTTGGGGAACCATTTAGTAGGATATTGGTAGACGGTGTGGGACCTTTATCAAAAACAAAATCTGGACATTAATATATACTCACCATCATGGATATGGCGACTCAGTTCCCAGAGACCATTCCCTTGAGAACAATTTCTGCTAAGGTAGTGGTAGAAAAGTTACCCCAATTCTTCACTCGATATGGATTACTGAGCGAGATTCAGTCAGATCAGGGTACCAATTTTATGTCTAAAATTTTTCAGGAAGTTAAGAGTAACCTGGGTATTACAGTTAAAGTCTTCAGCCTACCACCCACAGACACAAGGACCTTTAGAACAGTACCATCAGACCCTCAAAATGATGATCAGGGCAAACTGCCATGAATATCCCCATGATTGGGATAAAGGGATAGAATTTCTTTTGTTTGTCACTAGGGATTCACCTAATGAGTCTACTGGTTTTAGTCCTTTTGAATTAGTTTATGACATGAGATAAGAGGTCCTCTAATCAAAGAAAAGTTTTTAGAACAGATGGGTTAGGTTATATATCCGTGTTCACATGAGCCTGCAAAGTAGCTCAGGAGGACTTAAAAGCTTCCCAAACAACCATGAAGAAATGGGCAGACAAGCATGCCGAGACCCAAACATTTCAACCAATAGATGAGGTGTTAGTATTACTGCCTTTACAGGGTGAACTGCTGAAAGCATGGTTCAGTGGATCATTTGGATTAGTCAAAAGGATTGGGAAAGTAAATTATTTGATTGACACCCCAGATCGCCAGAAGAATCAGCTGTGTCACATCAATATATTGAAACAATATCACTGCCGGGAGGAGGATAAGCCAGCATAGGTATGTCAGGTAGTAGGGACAGTGAAGGATGAAAGGTATAGTGAGGAGGAGGTAGAAGGAGGCCTATACCATTCTCAAACTGAACCTCCTACTATCTGGTTAGCTAGTACTGAATTGTTAGGGAGATTAGACAATTTTCTTTCATATTTAGATGCAGAACGAGAAGACCTAACAAGGCTGCTCACAGCACTTAAAGGAGTCTGCAGGGCTAAACCAGGCTGCTCATACAACCTCAGCCATACATGTGGATGTACGAGAGGCTCTCATTAAAACAAAAAGCATCCTTATCGCTCAAGTCCAAAGAAACTGGCCCAGGTGAAAGCAGAAATCCAATACATGTTGGAAAACCACCTAATTGAACCTAGTCAAAGCAGCTGGAGTTCCCCAGTCATGTTAGTGCCCAAGCCTGATTGTTGAATTAGATATTGCATAGACTACAGAAAGGTTAATGCAGTAGTAAAGGTGGCTCCTACCCAATTCCTCACTTGGAGGACTGTATTGACAGGGTGGGCAGTGCCACGTTTCTTACAAAAATAGATTTGCTAAAGGGATACTGGCAGGTTCCTTTAACACCGAGCTAAAGAAATATCAGCCTTTGTTACACCAGATGGTCTTTTCCAATGCCAAGTGATGCCACTCAGACTAAAAAATGCCCCAGCAACTTTTCAGAGACTAAATGAACCAAGTGGTCACCAGTGTTCCTAACGGCATGGTTTACCTTGATGTGCTGGTATACAGTGGCACTTGGAAGGACCACTTGGAACAACTAGAAGCTCTATTTAGAAAATTACAGTCGGCTAATTTGGTGATGAACCTTGCCAAAAGTGAACTTGCAAAAGCATGGGTAACCTATTTAGGGTGCATAGTAGGGCAAGGACAAGTGTTGCCAAGAACAGCAAAAGTACAAGCATGGATGGAGTTCCCTGCTCCTAAGACAAAATGAGATATCATGAAGTTTTTGGGGATGTGTGGTTTTTACCAGAAGTTTGCACCAAATTTTAGCACGAAGCTGCTCCACTGATTGCTTTTTTTGTAGCAAATCCGAGATAGTGTGGTCAAGACAGTGGCAAGCATCTTTTGAAAAACTGAAAGCCATTTTGCTCAATGAACCAGTGTTGGCTGCCCCTAATTTCACTAAACCCTTCAAGGCAGCAATTGATGCCAGTGACCTGGGGATCAGTGCAGTCCTGTTACAAGAATCAGGCATAGAAAGGCAGTGGGATACTTTTCCAAAAAGCTAAATTGCCACCAAAAGAGATACTCAACAGTGGAAAAAGAAACCCTGGCTTACTAACTCTTAAGCATTTTGAAGTAGATGTGTGCCACGACTAGAGACACACTGGTATATACAGATCATAACCCTCTAGGCTTTGTGGAAAAATTCAAAAACCAGAATGTTAGACTATTTCGATGGAGTTTACTATTGCAGCCCTATCACAAAGATTATCCACATTGTGGGGAAAAAGAACGTAATTGCTGATGCTTTGTCTAGAATTAACTTTGCTTTAAGTTAGGAGTACAAAGATGGTACAAAGTAGAACTAGATCAGTTACAGGTAAAAAAAAAGTGAATGAGAATGTGTGTGAATGTGTTCTGATTTTTTCCCCCACTCTTTGTAATGAAACATTTAAAAATGGCAATTCATTCCTCCAAGGATGCAGGTATTATGAAAATACTTCCATTTTAAAAAAATTGTGGAAATGGATTCCTCTAGAGGACTGAAGCGATTCTGTAGATGCTGGACTTCAGTTTTTCTTTTTAAAAAGGTCACTGGAAGGACTTTGTTTAAAAACACACTTACTGGAAGTCACGTCTTCAGCTAAGTAAACAGCAGGTGCCTTCTGACTATGGGAGTTATCGAGAAGCAACATGTCAAGATTTATGGTGGTCATGTGTTGGTTTCAGTTTGGATATTGTTTTGAGGCAGTTGGGTTGGCAGCCTGCTGACAGGATGAGCTGGGTGCTTCTTTCTCCACCTCAGAAATCCTGAGAATCCAGTGTGTGATAGCTGAAACTCCTGATGTCGCATTTCTCCTGGAAATCCTGCCAGACTAATCCTTGACGTTGCCTGAAGAGAACTGCTCCAAAAAGATCCCAGTGACAGCGTATTTGGGATGCCAGAAAAGGGACAACTGATATTCCATATCTTGTTTTCCTTCAAGAACAAACAAGTATTTGGCCAGACTTTTTTTTTTGTTTGTCTTTTTTTGTAAAGTGATCTCTGCAGAGAAAACCTCTTTTTTTCTTTAACTGGTATGTGTGTGTGTTGGGTTAAGTTAGAAGGGAATTTTTATATTTTAATGTGTGTTAATGCTTTGCATCTTTACTGAATACATCGCGTTTTATAATAAATTGATAATTTTGTTTATTAAAGAAACCTAGTGGTGGATTTTATTCTGTAATAAAAATAGAGTATATAATTGGCCTTATCGTAACTGGGCATACATTTAAATATATGTTGCGACCTATGGAGAAGTGAAACTAGAGAAAGACAGTGCACTCCTCCCACCTCGGTCATAACACTAGTCACTTCTTTTAAGACCCTAGGATGAAGTCCATCAGGACGTGAGGACTTATCAGCTCGCAGCTCCAACAATTTGCTTAATACCACTTCCCTGCATGATTGTAATTTTCTCGTGTTCCTCCCTCCCTTCCATTTCCTGATTTACAGCTATTTTTGGGACATTACTTACATCCTCTATAGTGAAGACCAATGCAGAATACCTGTTTAATTCATCTGCCATCTCCTTATTTTCCATTGCCAATGCCCCAGATTCACTTTCTATGGGACCAACACTCATTTTATTAACTCTCTTTTTAAAATATCTATAGAAACTCTTACTATCTGTTTTTATATTTCTAGCTAGCTTTCTCTCGTACTCTAATTTTTCCCTTATTAGCTTTTAGTCATTCTTTGCTGTTTTTTATATTCTATCCAATTTTCTGCAATTAAAAAAAGCTATTCTTAGTTAGGTGACCATGAAACTACCAGATTGCAGCAAAAACTCATCTGGTTCATGAATGTCCGAGAGGGAAGGAAATCGACTGTGCTTATCCAGTTTGGCCTACATGTGACTCCAGACGCACAGTAATGTGGCTGACTCTTAAATGGCCTCTGAAATTGCCGAGCAAGCCACTCAGTGCATCAAATCGCCACAGAAAAGTTGAAGAATAAAACTGGACAAACCACCTGGCACCAGAAATGATAAAGACACACCTCACCCAGTTGCCTTCACTGACACGGAGCCAAATTCCTAGAATTACCTTCCTAAAGGCATTGTGGAAGTAAATCCACCACATGGACTCCAGCAGTTCAAGGCAGTGGCTCACTGCCACCTTCTCAAGGGCAATTAGGAATGGGCAATAAATGGGCTTGCCAGTGATGTCCATATCTCACAAATGAGTACATAAAAATAGTTAACATTTCAGGTCAATGACCGTTTATCAGAACCAAAAAAAAGTTAGTAATGTAACAGGTTTTAAGCAAGTACAGAGGCAGAGAGAAAGAAGAACAAAAGGGAAGGCATGAGATAGGGTGGAAGACAGGATAGATTAAATAAGACTAAGAGTCGGTTAAGGGATAAATATCAGCCCAGGACACTGGAGAACACTCTCCTGCTCTTCTTCAAAGTAGAACCATGACATTTGTTCTGCCTATCTGAAGGGGCAGACAGGGCCTCGATTTAATATCTCAACTGAAAGATGGAACCAGAGTGCAGCATTCCCTCAGTACTGCACTAGGATCGTCAGCCTAGATTTTTGTGCTCAAGTCTCTCAGGAGGGGCTTCAATCCACAACCTTCAGACTCAGAGGAAAGAATGCAGTCAACAGAGATTTAGATACAAGGATATAGAGATACATAGATATAGCCTTTTAGAGATGTACAGTTATATAGATCTAGATACATAAATCCCTGCCCCTCTGATGGTGAGGAACTCCCTCAGTCCTGCCCCTCTGACAGCACATGCTCCCTCAGTCCCTGCACTGGCAGTGTCAGCCTGGATGTGTCCAAATCCTTGAAGTGAGGCTTGCACCCATGACCCTTTGACTCAGGTGAGAGTGAGAGCACTGTCAGACAACTGTCCCCTAATCTGCTGAGTGCTCCAGGACATTTCAAATTGGTAAACAGAACTAAAAAATAAACTAGAAAGAGCACAGGAGTGGCCAATTGCAAGAAGAAACCAAGGCATACTTCAGCCACATGTACCCGAGACCGAACAGCTTCAACAACCCACAGCATTATCAGACAAGTGTTAAGTATACTTACTGCTTCCACAAGAGCTTTTGCATGGGCTTCAGTGCACTGGAATGGACTATGACACACTGTTGTGTTTGTGCTGAGGAGAAAAGCAAAATCTCATTTCAGTAAAACTGATGTCTGGAACAAGCAACGATCAGAACAATGTGGGTTAGAGTTTGTTTAGAAATGCACGTATTGATTAGAAATAAACATCTTGCCTCTCTTCCGCATTACTTAGTTCACGCTTGAAAAAGTGGTTGCTTTTCTATGATTGCACCTGATCGATTACATATCTGAACCAATCTGTAGCCAGCTTTAACCTGAGAAATCTTACATCGTCAATTTTTTCCACGTGGCTGCCTCTGCCGCATTGCTCCCTTCCACGAGCCCACCAAGCCAAACTTTCTCTGAAGCTCCCCCCTGCTCGACCCCTAAACTTGCATTTTTCTCTAGTTTCTCTCTATCACCCCTCATGCCCTCTCTGAACTCACTGTCCATGGGACCCACCTCCTGTTCCCTCAATCCTATTCCCACTAAACTGATCATCCAACTTCCCCTCCTCCCTGTGTTACCCAATATTGTTAATGGTTCTCTCCTCAGGTGTTGTTCCTCTCTCCTTTAAATCTGTCATTACCCCTTCCTCAAAAAAAAACCAACCCGCGACTCCACCATCCTTCCAAACTACTGTCCCATCTCTGACCTCCCTTGCCTCTTCAAAAACTTTGAGCGTGTTATTACCTCCCGAATTTTCCATCTTTCCCAGGCTGCCATGTTTGATTCCTCCAATCAGGTTCCCAACCCTGTCACAGTACCAAAACGGCTCTTACCGAAGTTACAAATGACATGTGACTGTGACAAAGATAAACTATCACTCCTCATCCTTCTCAACCTGTCTGTAGCCTTTGACACGGTTGACCACACCATCCTTCCCCAACTGTTGTCCAGCTGGGTGGGACTGCTCTCACCTGGCTTCATTCTTACCTATCTAATCATAGCCAGAGTATTACTGCAATGGCTTCTCTTCCTGCTCCCGCACCATTATCCGTGATGTCTTGGCCCGCTCCTATTTCTCATCTACATGCTGCCCCTCGGTGACATTTTCCGAAAGCACAGCATTACTTTTCACATATATACTGATAACACCCAGCTTCACTTCACTACCACCTCTCGACTACTCCACTGTTGCAAAAATCAGACTGCTTATCCAATATCCAGTACTGAAATGAGCAGAAATTTCCTCCAATTAAATGTCAGGAAGATTGAAGCCATTGTTTCACTTCCTGCTCCAAACTCCATTCCCTAACTATAATAAAAGCAAAATACTGCGGATGCTGGAAATCTGAAATAAAAACAAGAAATGCTGGAATCACTCAGCAGGTCTGGCAGCATCTATGAAAAGAGAAGCAGAGTTAATGTTTTGGGTCCGAAGAAGGGTCACTGACCCGAAACGTTAACTCTGCTTCTCTTTTCACAGATGCTGCCAGACCTGCTGAGTGATTCCAGCATTTCTTGTTTTTAATCCATTCCCTAACTACTGACTCCATCCCTCTCCCTGGCAACAGTCAGAGATAAAGCCAGTCTGCTTGCAACCTTGGTGTCACATTTGACCCAAAGATGAGCTTCCGCTATTTCCACCGCCACTTGACTTAACCTCTGTCTCAGCTTATCTGCTGCTGAAACCCTCATTCGTACCTTCGTTACCTCTAGACTTGACTATTGCAATGCACTCCTGGCTGGTCTCCCACATTCTACCCTCTGTAAACTTCGTCATCCAAAACTCTGACGCCTTTGTCTCAACTTGCACCAAGCCCTGTGCCCACTGACCTACAATTGCTCCCGGTCAAGCAATGTCTTGATTTTAAAATTCTCATCCTAGTTTTCAAATTCCTCCATGGCCTGCCCCTCCCCATCTCTAATCTCTTCCAGATCCACAACCCTCCGAAATATCTGCATTGCTTTAATTCTGGCCTCGAGCATCCCTGATTTTATTCGCTCAGTCTTTGGTTGCCTTGGCCCTAAGCTCTGGAATACCCTCTCTACCACCCCACCTCGCTTTCTACCTTTAAGACACTCCTTAAAACCTACCTCTTTGATCAAGCTTTTAGTCATCTGACCTAACATCTCATGTGGCTCGGTGTCGTTTTGTTTTATAACACTGCTGTGAAGGGCCTTGGGATGCTTTATTACGTTAAAGGCGCTACATAAATATAAACTGTTGTAGTTAGAACTTAACAGCAACAACTTGCAGTTATACAGTGCCTTTAATGCAAGTAAAGTCCCAAGATGGCTCACAGGGATGGAATCAGACAAAAATGGCAATCGTGATGAAGGAGGAGAAATTAGCAATGGTCAAAGTGGGCTTTCAGAAGGATCCTCAAGGAGGGCGGCAAGGTGGTGAGGCAGAGGGGTTTAGGGGGGGGGAATTCAGAAGAATGGAGCCTAGGCAGTTAAAGGCACAGGTCCCAAAGGTAGGGCGAAGGGGGAGTAGATGTATATGTGGCCAGAAAGTTTGATGGAGAGGGTTGTAGGGCTGGAGGAGCTTAAAGAGTCAAGGAGGGGCAAAGTCATGGAGGGATTTGAGCACTAGGATGAGAATTCTAGATTGGAGGAGATGCTGAACAGGGAGCCAATGTAGGTCAATGAGCACAGAGTGATGGGTGAATGGGATTTGGTACGAGTTAGGATATGGGCTGCAGAGTTTTGGATGAGCTCGCTGTCATGGAGGATAGAATGTGGGAGGCCGGTAAGAGGAGCACTGGAAAGTCGAGTTTACAGGTAACAAAGGCATGGATGAGGGTTTCAACAGATGAGCTGAGGCAGGAACAGTGTGAGGCGATGTTAGAAGCGGGAATAGGCAGTCTTGGAGATGGAGCAGATAAGTGCTTGGAATCTCAGCTCTGGGTCAAATAGGACACCAGGGTCACAAACATTCTAGTTCAACCTGACAGGGAAGGAGATGGAATTGATGTCAAAGGTATGGAGTTTGCGGCAGGGAGTTCAATGACCTTTTGTCAGAACAGGAAACAGTTAGGTATGTAGCAGGTTTTAAGCAAGTACAAAGAAAGGGGAAGAGGAAGAACAAAAGGGGAGGTCAGTGAGAGGATGAAACAAAGGAGATTAAATGAGAAAAAGGGGGTGAAATGGGACAAGAAACAAAAATTGGGTCTAGACATCTTCCCTCCATGGCTTCAGTTAGCCTGACATCTGTGGTGGGCAAGTTGCTGGAGTCTATAATCAAGGATAGGGTGACTGAATATCTGGAAAAAAATCAGTTAATCAGGGACAGCCAGCATGGATGCATGATGGGAAGGTCATGCCTGACAAATCTCATTGAAGTTTTTGAAGAGGTGACTAAGGTAGTGGACAGGGGAATGTATAAGTGCAGAAAATAATCAAAAAGGCTAATGGAATGCTAGCCTTTATATCCAGAGGATTGGAGTATAAAGACAGAGGTTATGCTGCAGCTGTACAAAACCCTGGTTAGATCCCATTTGGAGTACTGAGAGCAGTTCTGGGCACCACACCTTAGGAAGGATATAATGGCCTTGGAGAGAGTGCAACGTAGGTTTACAAGAATGGTACCTGGACTACAGGAGTTAAGTTACGAGGAGAGATTACACAAATTAGGCCTGTTTCCGCTAGAATTTAGAAGCTTAAGGGGTGATCTGATCAAAGTCTTCAAGATATTAACAGGAGAAGACAGGCTAGATAAAGATAAACTATTTCCACTGGTTGGAGATTCTAAAACTAGGGAGCATAGTCTAAAAGTTAGGGCCAGACCGTTCAGGAGAGTTGATAGGAAGCACTTCATGCAAAGAGTGGTAGAGGTTTGGAACTCTCTCCCACAAACAGCAGTTGAAGCTAGAACAGTTGTTAATTTTAAATCTGAGATAGATAGATTGTGAAGCAAAGATATTAAGGGATATGGGCCAAAGGCAGGTATATGGAGTTAGGCCGCGGATCAGTCATGATCTCATTGAATGTCAGGACAGGCTCGAGGAGCTGAGTGGCCTATTCCTGTTCCTATCTTCCTACGCTCCGACCTCAGTACCTCAATCCCACTTCTACCTTCTTCCCAAAATCCACAAACAGGAAGACTAATTTCTGATTTCTTCCCATTTCAAAACAAGTTTTCTCTTTGTTCAATCTCTTTCCACCTACCTCCCTGACTCGACACCCTCCACCACTTAAGAGTTCCCATGCCAAAACATCCTCTTTATATCCCCATGGATGTCCAATCCCTCTACACCTCCAACCCCACCGGTCTGCGGGCTCTCCGCTTCTTCCTTAAATGGAGACCCAACCAGTTCCCATCCACACCACCCTCCTCTGCCTGGCAGAACTTGTTCTTACATTGAACAACTTCTCTAACTCCATTCACTTCCTCCAAATAAAAGGTTTTGCTATGGGTACCTGCATGGCTCCTAGCTATGCCTGCATTTTGAGGGATACGTGGAACATTTCTTGTCCTAGTCCTATTCTGGGCCCCCTCCCTCACCTCTTTGGCCATTTCCTGCTCTCGTCCTGAACTGGAAGATTTCATTGACTTTGCTTCCAAGTTTCACCCTTCCCTCACTTTCATACGGTCCAGCTCTGACTCTTCCCTCCCCTTCAACTTCTGTCTCCCCATTTCTGGGATAGGCTGTCGACCAATATCTATTATAAACCACTGACTCCATAGTTACCTCGATCAGACTTCCTATCACCCATTTCCTTTAAGGACTCTATTGTATTCTCCCAGTTCCTCTGACTGTCACACCATTCAATGAGATCATGGCTGATCTGCAGCCTAACTCCATATATCTGCTTTTGGCCCATATCCCTTAATATCTTTGCTCAACAAAAATCCATCTATCTCAGATTTAAAATGCTCTGGCTATAATCGGCTATGTAAGTATGGAATTGTGAGGGGCATCCCACTGATTTGGACAGAGGTTGGTTAAAGATTGCAGAGAGATCAAGCATGGAGAGTGAATCATGGTCAAAGTACAAAGAGGATGCAATTTGTGACTTTGATTAGGACCATTACAAATGTTCGGGTACTCCTACACTCCCACTCACCACCCCGACCTCCCTCAGGTATTCCTACGCTTCACTTTTGCCAACTGAGAGTGCGATCACCACAATGCTGGTTGGACATTAAAGAAACATTCTTCTCAATTCTGGTGGACAACCTCTTCTACATTTAATTACATAATATTACATTCCTAACAGCTTTAGGAAGAATCAAGACAAGCAGAGTAAATGCCACTTTTTTTTTTTTAATGTCAAGCGTTGTTAACTTCTTCACAAACTGACCGTCCTACCATTCTCACACCTACCAGTTAACTTCTCCTGCTGAGGACTTCTTTGTTACCAGAGCTTTCCAAAAAGAGTGTGTGCTTTCAATCACACCAATGGCGAAGTCCTGAAAGCAATGAATCTGTTATTATTCTTCAACAAACCTAATAAGTCAGACAAACGCTAATTAAAAGATCATTCAGGAAGTTGGAGAACAGAAAAGCATGCAAGAAAAACATCCTCCAATAGTGAAAGAGCCATGGAATTAATGTTGGAGTACAGAACTGTGGCCATCTTCAAAGGCTAGGGGGATCAGAGACAGGGCATTAAAATATTAAACAGAAGACAGTAGAGCACAAATTAGCTGACAAGCACAAAATCATCAAGCTTTGAGCCAAACAGCTTTTTATAGCACTAAGTGGGAATGAAAATGGGAAACATGCAGCATAATCATCCCACTCATCATCCCCAACAATCAGCTTTAATGAACAGCTGTCACCAGCACGCCATGCTCAGACCAGCCTTCTCTTAATCACTATACATATGGGGCAGGGGGACGGGGACGGTGAGACTGAGTTGGGGAAGGTGTGTGGCGAGAGTGAGCGCAGGGCAGGGAGGGAGGATGGGGGTGGAGCATAGGAGCCAGTGGTGGTGGTTTTTGGGGGGGGGGGGGGGGGAAAAGAGAGAAAAAGAGAAAGAATATGTGACCAAAAGCTTGGTTCAACAGGTGAGTTTTAAATGCAGTCTCAAAAGGAGAAGACAAGTGAGGGGGAGATGTTTTAGGAGGTCTAGGGACTTCAATCTCTGGATTTTAGCCATGTGGCAACTGGCAAAGGGTGAAGCAGATTAGAGAATGAAATGCATGGGTTAAAGAGTGATGTGGGAAGGAGGGGGTTTCGATTCATGGGGCACTGGCACCAGTACTTGGGAATGACAGAGCTGGTCTGTTGGGATGGGCTCCACTTAAACCAGGCTAGGATCAGTGTTCTGGCAAATTGTATAACTAGGGCCATGGATAAGGATTTAGACTAATGGGGTGGTGGTGGGAGGTTCAGGTGAAGGTAGATTTAGAAATGCAATGAGAAAAGTCAGGATAATAGAACAGTGTAGCAATGTGGGTAAAGACAATCAGAGTGGGAAAGGAAGGGACAGAGAATTTAATGGTAATAGAGCATCAGCCAATAAGGTCCATGTGAAGGATAATAGTAAATAAAATTAAAGGCTCTTTATCTGAATGTGTGAAGCACCTGCAGATGAACTGTTTAGATCTAATTGCCATTACAGAGATGTGGTTACAAGGAGACCAAGGTTGGGAATTAAATATTCCAGACTATACAACATTTCAAACAGGCAGACAGAATGGAAAAGGAGGTAGAGTAGCCCTGATGGAAAGGATGACATAAGGACAGTAGTGAGCAGGATTTTGGCTCAGAAGATCAGGAAGTAGAATCAGTAGGTGTTGAGATTCGGAATAGCAAGGGTCAGAAAATGCTGGTGGGAGTTGTTTATCGGTCCCCTAATAGTAGTTAAATATTGGACCAAGCAGTAAACAAGAAATTATTGCAGCTTGTAACAAAGGCAATGTAATAATTTCAGGGATCTTTAATCTTCACATAGACTGGATCAATCAAATTGGCAAAGGTGGTCCGGAAGAAGAGTTTGTAGAATGCTTTTGTGACAGTTTCCTGGAATACAATTTGGAACCAACTGAGAATATAGCTATTTTAGATCTAGTATTGTTCAGTGAGGCAGGGTTAATTAGCAATTGCATAGTAAAAGATCTGTTAGGAAAAAGTGATCATAATACAACTGAATTCCATATCAAGTTTGAAAGAGACATAGTCCAGTCCCAAACACGAATCTTAAACTTAAACAAAGCTAATTACTTCGGTATGAGGGGAAAGCTGGCTAAGGTTGATTGGGTAAATAGACTAAAAAGTATGCCAGTAAATAAACAGTGAGAAACAATTCAACATTTTTAAACAAAAGTACATTCCATTAAAAAAACAAACTCAGCAAGAAAAATCCATCCATGGCTTACTAAGGAAGTTAAGGATAGTAATAGGGTTAAAGGAAGGTTATCATATTGCAAAGAACAGTAGTCAGCCTGAGTATTGGCATGCTTTAGAAACCAGCAAAGAGCCACCAAATAGTTGATATAAAAAAGGAAAAAAAATAGAATGAGAGTAAACTAGCCAGGAATATATCAGATTGTAAGGGCTTTTACAAGTATATAAAAAGGAAAGTCACTAAGGAAACATTGATCCCCTAGAGGCAGAGACAAGAGAAATTATCAAGGAAAATGAGGAAATGGCAGAGACATTGAACAAATATTTTGTCTTCACAGCAGAAATACCAGAAATGGAGGATAACCTTGGGGCTAATAACAATGAGGAAATTAACATTTACAAGTTTAATATCTTTTTAAAAAAATTCTGCTTTTCTAGTCTCAAGACTTGATTAACCTCTCAATTCCCCACAGTATACTTCATCTGTCACCTTGTTGCCCACTCGCATAATCTCTTTGCAGTGTCTTTGTGTCCTCCTCACAGCTTGCACTCCCACCTAGCTTTGTATCGTCAGCAAACTTACATACATTACTCTCTGTTCGTCTAAGTCATTTAAGTTGTAAATAGCTGAGGCTGCAGCATCGATCCCTGCGGCACTCCCCTAGTGACAGGGGAGTGATAACAGAGAAAAAAGTCCTGGAGAAACGTAAGGGACTAAAATCCAACAAATCCCAGGACCTGATGGCCTACATCCCAAGGTTCTAAAAGTGGTAGCTGCAGAGATAGTGGATGTGCTGGTCATGATTTTACAAAATTCCCTAGATTCTGGAACGGTCCCAGCAGATTGGAAGTTAGCAAATGTATCATTGCTATTCAAGAAAGGAGGGAGAGAGATAACAGGGAACGACATCAGTCTACGGGAAAGTGCTATTATTAAAAGGAACTTTTAACAAGGCACTTAGAAAATCATAGTATGATCAAAGTGAACATGGTTTTACGAAAGGGAAATAGTGTTCGACAAATTTATTACGTTTTTTGAAGATGTAACCAGTAGGGCAGATAAAGGGGAACCAGTAGATGTAGTATACTTGGATTTCCAAGAGGCATTCGATAAGATGCCACACAAAAGGTTAATAGGCAAGATAAGGGCTCATGGAGTTGGGGGTAATATGTTAGCATGGAGAGAGGATTGGTTAACAGACAGGATGCAGAGAGTAGGGATAAGTGGGACATTTTCAAGTTGGCAGGCTGTCACTAGGGGAGTGCCGCAAGGATCGATGCTGCAGCCTCAGCTACTTACAACTTAAATGACTTAGATGAACAGAGAGAGAGTAATGTATCTAAGTTAGCTGATGATACAAAGCTAGGTGGGAATGCAAGCTGTGAGGAGGACACAAAGACACTGCAAAGAGATATAGACAGATTATGCGAGTGGGCAACAAAGTAACAGAGGAAGTATACTGTGGGGAATTGTGAGGTTAATCACTTAAGTCTTAAGACTAGAAAAGCAGAATTTCTTTCAAAAGATATTAAACTTGTAAATGTTGATGTTCAGAAGGACTTGGGTGTACTTGCACAAGGAACACAAAGTTAGCATGCAGGTACAGCAAGCAATTAGGAAAGCAAATGGCACTTTGGCCTTTATTGCAAGGGGATCTGAGTACAAGAATAAAGAGGTCTTGCTACAATTGTACAGGGCTTTGATGAGACCACACCTGGTGTACAGTGCGCAGTTTTGGTCTCCATATTTAAGGAAGGATAAAATTGAATTGGAGGTTGGAGACCAAAGGGTAACTAGATTGGTCCCTGGGATGAAAGGGTTGTGCTATGACGAGAGGCTGAGTAAATTGAGTCTATATTCTTTGGAGTTTAAAAGAATGAGAGGTGATCTCACTGAAACTGATAAGATTCTGAAGGGGCTTGACAGGGCAGATGGTGAGGTTGTTTTCCCTGGCTGGGAAATCTAGAACACGTGGGCACAGGAAGGGCCGATCATTTAGGACTGAGATGAGGAGAAATTTCTTCACTCAAAGGATTGTTAATCTTTAGAATTCCCTACCCTAGAGGGTTGTGGATGCTCTATCGTTGAATATATTTTAGGCTGAGATGGACATATGTTTGGTTTCTCAGAGAACAAGGGATATGGGAAGTGGGCAGGAAACAGGAGTTAAAGCCGAAACTCAGCCATGACTGGACCGAATGGTGGAGCAGGCTCGACAGGCTGTATGGTCTACTCCTACTCTTATTTGTTATGTACTTAAAATATTAAAACAGGACATATTCGGGTGTGTGGTCCAAATACGCATTCTTTACACAAACGCATGGGGTATAAGGAACAATGAACTGCAGGTGCAAATTCAACTTAGAAGGTCTGGCACAGTAGCCATTATTGAGACATAGCAGCAAGTCTGTCAGGACTGGGAATTAAATATACCAGATTATGAGGTCAACATGAAAGATTGGGAATATGATCGAGGGGGAGCATTACCCATAAGATCATAAGAACTAGGAGCAGGAGTAGGCCGTCCAGCCCCTCGAGCCTGCTCCGCCATTCAATAAGATCATGGCTGATCTTTTCGTGAACTCAGATCCACTTACCCGCGCTCTCAGCGTATCCCTTAATTCCTTTATTGTTCAAAAAGATATCTACCTTAGCTTTAAAAACATTTACTGAAGAAGCGTCATCTACTTCACTGGGCAAGGAATTCCATAGATTAACAACCTTCTGGGTGAAGAAGTTCCTTCTTAATTCAGTCCTAAATCTGCTCCCTCTAATCTTGAGGCTATGCCCTCTTGTCCTAACTTCACCTGCCAGTGGAAACATCCTCTCTACTTGTATCTCATCTATTCCCTTCATAATTTTATGTTTCTATAAGATCCCCCCTCATTCTTCTGAATTCCAGTGGCGCAGTGGTTAGCACCACAGCCTCACAGCTCCAGGGACCCGGGTTCGATTCCAGGTACTGCCTGTGTGGAGTTTGCAAGTTCTCCCTGTGTCTGCGTGGGTTTTCTCCGGGTGCTCCGGTTTCCTCCCACAAGCCAAAAGACTTGCAGGTTGATAGGTAAATTGGCCATTATAAATTGTCACTGGTATAAGTAGGTGGTAGGAAAATATAGGGACAGGTGGGGATGTTTGGTAGGAATATGGGGTTAGTGTAGGATTAGTATAAATGGGTGGTTGATGGTCGGCACAGACTCGGTGGGCCGAAGGGCCTGTTTCAGTGCTGTATCTCTAATCTAATCTAATCTATAATCCCAATCTACTCAGTCTCTCCTCATAAGCCAACCCCCTCAACTCCGGAATCAACCTAGTGAACCTCCTCTGCACCCTCTCCAGTGCCAGTACATCCTTTCTCAAGTAAGGGGACCAAAACTGCACACAGTACTCCAGGTGCGGCCTCACCAGTACCTTATACAGCTGCAACATAACCTCTCTGCTTTTAAACTCAATCCCTTTAGCAATAAAGGACAAAATTCCATTTGCCTTCCTAATTACTTGCTGTACCAGCAGACCAACCTTCTGCGATTCATAGCACACCCAGGTCCCTCTGCATAGCAGCATGCTGCAACTTTTTACCATTCAAGTAATAATCCTTTTTACTGTTACTCCTACCGAAATGAATGACTTCACATTTATTAACATTGTATTCCACCTGCCAGACCTTTGCCCACTCACTCAATGTTTCTATGTTCCTCTGCAAAGTTTCACAGTCATCTGCACACTTTGCTCTGCCACTCATCTTAGTGTCATCTGCAAACTTTGACACCCTACAAGTGGTCCCCAACTCCAAATCATCTATATAAATTGTAAATAACTGCGGTCCCAACACCGATCCCTGAGGCACACCACTAGTGACTGATTGCCAACCAGAATAGCACTCATTTATCCCCACTCTCTGCTTCCTGTCAACCAAGCCTCTATCTATGCTAATACTTTACCCCTAACGCCATGCATCCTTATCTTATGCAGCAGCCTCTTGTGCGGTACCTTGTCGAAGGCCTTTTGGAAATCTAGGTACACCACATCCACTGGGTCCCCATTGTCCACCTTGCTCGTAATGTCATCATAGAATTCCAAAAGATTTGTCAAGCATGACCTGCCCTTCATGAATCCATGCTGCGTCTGCCCAACGGGACAATTTCTATCGGGATGCCCTGCTATTTCTTCCTTGATAATAGACTCAAGCATCTTCCCCACTACAGAGGTTAAGCTAACCGGTCTATAAGTCCCCATCTTTTCTCTACTTCCCTTTTTAAACAGTGGCGTCACATCTGCTGTTTTCCAATCTGCTGGGATTAAGGATGAAATCACTTCAATGATGAACGGTTATGAGGCAAGTAGCCAGTGGAAACTTAAAAAATTATTTTCTTTAAGAGTAGAATTAAGACTGTGGTGCAAGTTTTATATAGGGCTCCTGGTAGCAGCTGTGAAGTTGTGGACTGCATAAATACAGAGATTATACAAGCATGTAGCAAAGGCAGAGTGGTTTTAATGAGGATTTTAATTTTCATATAGATTGGGTTAAGCAGACTAGCACGTCAGAAAGGCAGTGAATTTCTTGTGTGTTCAGCATAGTTTTCTGCAGCAATATGTCCGAGAACCAATATGGCATATTGATTTAATAATGAGTCAGATTTAGTCAATAGCCAACGATGCATTTATCTAATAGCAATCATATATGATGGGTTCACCGTCGTGTTTAAAAGGGAGAAAAGTGGAACAGCAACTAAGATTCTAGATTAAGGTAAGGCTGACTTCAAAGGGATGAGACAGACTGTCCACAGTAAACTGGACAAATGTGTTAAAGGGTAACAGTGACTCCTGATAATGCAGAGCATGTGCAGAGATCTCGTGGATGTCATCAGTGCGTGCAAACATTTGCCAGCTTGCCAGTATGAATGAGCGCGTGCGCGCGCTGACGTCACCACGCAATGGCATCCTCATGCCTCAATAGCCGCCTTCATTCCCCCGAGTAGCATTCCGCTCCTTCCCACCATCCCTGCTTCAATCATTGCTTCCATCCCTCTCCGGCCGCTCGTTCCCCACCTCGCTGCTGCCTTCCCTTAGCCATCCACTCCACACTCCACCTGCTTCATACTTGGGCGCCGCTTCGCCCCCTCAGCCGCTCACTCCCAGCCTTGCACATCCCCCACTCGGCTGCTTACTCCTGGCCTTGCTGCGACCCACCACCACCTGCTCCCGCCCGCTGGCTGAACAATCCTGCTGTGCCGCCCAATGAAGTGGCAGGGAGCGAGGGGCTGAGAGGAGGGAAGTGGTGCAGCCTGGAGATGGGTGTGTGGGGGAGGAGGAGGAGCAAGTGGCCAAGGTGGGGAGAAGCAGCGAGGCTGGGAGCTCGTGGCTGAGGGAAAGCAGTGGCAAGGCAGGGAGCGAGTGGCGAGAAAACAGGCAAAAGGAGGAAGTGGCAAGGAGATGCGCGGTGGCAGAAGGGTATTGTTGGGGGTGGGATGGAGGCGGCAATCGCAGCCATCGAGGGGATTAGGATTTAATTTGTTTTATTTTGTGATAAATTGAGCAGCGCCATCTTTATTACTGGCAGCTGCCTGAGACGTCGCAGACAGTGACTGTTTCAGTGGACGAGGCTGCATTTTCGCATGTGCCAGCACTGCGTCACCTCGTGTTTGCAGTGTCAGCAAACGCAGCCAATGGGTAAAACAGCAGATCAGTGGAGGTGTTCAAAAATAATTTGTATATAGAACTAGTTGTTAACCTTGAGGGGCAAAAGTCTACTTGCCCAAAAAAAAGCCCCAGACAACTAAAGAGAACATAAAGACAACATAAAACTAAACGAAAATGCATACAAAAATGCAACAACAGATCCTGGCACTTGGAAAGGTATGAAGAACAGCAAAGGGTGACAGCAAGAGCTTCAAAAAGTGAGTATGAAAAGAAACTTGCAAGGATCAAAATCAAAACACATTTTAAAAAATTATTAGGGGAAAAAGCATGAATGGTTGTGGGCACCATACCTTGAGAGTGTGCAGCATAGATTTACCAGAATGCTATCTGGACTCAAGGGTTAAATTACGAGGTGATTACACAAACTAGGGGTGTATTTGTGCGAATTTAGTAGGTTAAAGGTGATTTAGTTGAAGTTTCAAGATATTAAGGGGAACGGATAAGGTAAGTAGAGAGAAACCATTTCGGCTGGTTGGGACTAAGGGGTGTCGTCTCCTATTCCTATGTGCATAGATGGGCCGGTAGTTTGCAAGGACAAAGGGGTCTCGGTTGGGTTTTTTAAACAAAGGGGGCTGTGACGACAGTTTTGAAATGGGAGGAACTGCATCTGAGGACAGCAAACCATTAACAAAGTCAGCTAGCCTGAGGGTCAGGAAGGGAATTTTGTGGTCAGGCTGTTTAGTGGAAAAGGCATCCAGGGTCTGAAGGACAATGAGCTCAGAAAGTGTATGAGGGGAGAGAGAAGGAAATCGAGAGAGACAGGGGTGCAGGGCTAAGGCACAGGGGAACCTTCAAGGTGGCTTGGCTAAGATTGATGATTGAGCAGTCAAGCCCAAGCACGGAATAGTTAAGAGTGGGTTTCTGTTTTTGAGGACTGGGTAATGTTTTTCCAGCTCTCTGCTAAATCCTCTCCGCCTCAATCCCCCTCTCCCCTGAACCATCTTCCTCTCTCCAAACCTCCCTGTCCCCCTCAACTAAATAGTCTTCCATTCAATCCCTCTCTCCCCTGAATCCTCTCATTGATCCCCCTTCTGAAACCTCTCCCCACTGACCCCTCTCCCATCTCAATCATTTCCCTGCCGATCCCCCTCTCCCACCGACCCAGCTGGCCTAAATCCTCCGTCCACCCCCCAATCGGTCCAATCCTTTCCTAAATCCTCCCCCCACCCCCGATCCTAAATTCTCTCCCTTTCAGTTCCATCCTCTAATGCTGGGTCTGTGCCTTCCCTCTGTGAGCAGAATGAGACATTGTATTACATTGAAGCACTGCATGAATGCCAGTTGTCAACCAAATAATTTGCTATGTCAGTACTGGACCTACTTAGCAAACAGTGCACTCATTCAGGACTCGATGAAAAGGGACTTTTAAATGCTTAATGCTATTTGCCAAGATACCTTGTCCTTGAATTCACTATTGAACGCAAACTGGTTTTCAGGTTTTCCATCAGGAACCTTGTATTGTCTGAACCAATCAACCGAGGCCTCCAGATACCCTGGCTTCAGCCGTCTCACGTCATCAATATCTAATTGAAAAGAAAACAAAAATGCTGGTAAGTTAGGCAGATTTTTTTGGCTTAGTTTGATCACCACCAAAATACATGAAGTGTGCACGTTAAAATAAATGGCTTAACACCCCCTGCGAAACAGACCTTTGCTCTCTATTCTTAATGATCTCGATGTAGTTGTTGGAGGAATGATCTGCCATGTTGCAGATATTACCAAGATAAGTGCAAAAATTGGGACTTGAGGATTTGACTACTATAGGCAGATCTAGTCACGCTGGGATTGGGCTAACGACTGCAAATGGTGTTTAACTTAGGAAAGTTGAGTGTTATGCATGTAGGCAGTATGAATGCTGAACAGAAATATAACCTTCAGGGAAAACTATAAACAGTGAAGATAGATATCTATACATGTTAGTCCATCAAGCTCTAAAGATTCATGATCACAGAATCGTTACAGCGCAGAAGGAGGCCATTTGGCCCATCGTGTCTGCAACAACTCAGAGCAATTCCCTCAGTTCCATTCTCCCGGTAACCCTGCACATTCTCTCTTTTCACGTAACTGTCCAATTCCCTTTTGAATGCTTCAATTGAACCTGCCTCCATCACACTCTCAGGCAGTGCATTCCAGACCTTAACCACTCGCTGCGTGAAAACATTTTTCCTCATGACATATGTGTTTCTCTTACCAAATACTTTAAATCTGTGCCCTCTTGTTTTCGATCCTCTCACCATTGGGAACAGTTTCTCTCTATCTTTGCTGTCCAGACCACTCACTATTTTGAATACTTCTATCAAATCACCCCTCTGCCTTCTCTTCGCCAAGGAAAACAGTCCTAACTTCACAGAATACAGTGCAGAAGAGGCCCTTCGGCCCATCGGGTCTGCACCTATGCATTAAAACCACCTGACCTGTCTACCTAATCCCATTTGCCAGCACTTGGCCCATAGCCTTGAATGTTATGACATGCTAAGTGCTCATCCAGGTACTTTTTAAAAAGGAAACCCGCCTCTACCACCCTCCCAGGCAGGGCATTCCAGACCGTCACCACCCTCTGGGTAAAAAAGTTCTTCCTCAAATCCCCCTTAAACCTCCCGCCCCTCACCTTAAACTTGTGTCCCCTCGTAACTGACCCTTCAACTAAGGGGAAAAGCTGCTCCCTATCCACCCTGTCCATGTCCCTCATAATCTTGTACACCTCGATCAGGTCACCCCTCAGTCTTCTCTGCTCCAGTGAAAACAACCCAAGCCTATCCAACCTCTCTTCATAGCTTAAATGTTCCATCCCAGGCAACATCCTGGTGAATCGCCTCTGCACCCCCTCCAGTGCAATCACATCCTTCCTATAGCACCGCAGCCTCACAGCTCCAGCGACCCAGGTTCAGTTCTGGGTACTGCCTGTGCGGAGTTTGCAAGTTCTACCTGTGACCGCGTGGGTTTTCGCCGGGTGCTCCAGTTTCCCCCCACAGCCAAAGACTTGCAGGTTGATAGGTAAATTGGCCATTATAAATTGCCCCTAATATAGGTACGTGGTAGGGGAATTGTGGGGATGTGGTAGGAATATGGGATTAATGTAGGATTAGTATAAATGGGTGGTTGATGGTCGGCACAGACTTGGTGGGCCGAAGGGCCTGTTTCAGTGCTGTATTTCTAAATTTAAAAAAAAATGTGGCGACCAGTATTGCACACAGTACTCCAGCTGTGGCCTGACCAAAGTTCTGTACAACTCCAACATGACCTCCCTGCTTTTGTAATCTATGCCTCGATTGAAAAAGGCAAATGTCCCACATGCCTTTTTCACCACCCTATTAACCTGCCCTTCTGCCTTCAGAGATCTATGGACAAACACGCCAAGGTCCCTTTGTTCCTCGGAACTTCCCATTGTCAGGCCATTCATTGAATACTTCCGTGTCACATTACTCTTTCCAAAGTGTATCACCTCACACTTTTCAGGGTTAAATTCCATCTGCCACTTTTCTGCCCATTTGACCATCCCGTCTATATCTTTCTGTAACCCAAGACACTCAACCTCACTGTTAACCACTCGGCCAATCTTCGTGTCTTCCGCGAACTTACTGATCCTACCCCCCACAGTCATCTATGTCGTTTATATAAATGACAAACAATAGGGGACCCAGCACAGATCCCTGTGGTACGCCACTGGACACTGGCTTCCAGTCACTAAAACAGCCGTCTGTCATCACACTGTCTCCTACAGCTAAGCCAATTTTGAATCCACTTCATCAAGTTACCTTGTATCCCACGTGCATTTGCTTTCTTGATAAATCTCCCATGTGGGACCTTGTTAAAGGCTTTGCTGAAATCCATGTAGACTACAATCAACTGCACTACCCTCATCTACACACCTGGTTACATGCTCAAAAAATTCAATCAAATTTGTTAGGCGTGACCTCCCTCTGACAAAGCTATGCTGACTATTCCTAATCAAATTTTGCCTCTCAAAGTGGAGACAGATTCCTTCAGAATTTTCTCCAATAGTTTCCCTACTACTGACAAGACACTCATTGGTCTGTAGTTCCCTGGCTTATCACTACAACCTTTCTTAAATAGTGGGACCACATTAGCGGTTCTCCAGTCCTCTGGCACCTCCCCGGTGGCCAGAGAGGAATTAAAAATTTGGGTCAGAGCCCCTGCAATCTCCACCCTTGCCTCCCACAGCATCTTGGGATACAAATCGTCCGGACCTTTTAAGCCAGCCAAAACCTCCAATACCTTGTCACTCCCTATGACAATTTGCTCAAGAACCTCAGTCTCTCTCTCTCTCTAAGTTCCAATCTACATCCTCATTCTCTTGGGCAAAGACAGATGTGAAGTATTCGTTCAACACCCTACCAATGTCCTCTGGCTCCACCCACAGATTTCCCCCTTGGTCCCTAATGGGTCCTACTCTTTCCCTGGTTATCCTCTTCCCATTGATATACTTATAGAATATCTTGGGATTTTCCCTACTTTTACCAGCCAGAGCTTTCTCATATCCCTTTTGCTCTCCTAATTGCTTTCTTAATCTCCATCCTACACTTTCTGTACTCCACTAATGCTTCCGTTGATTTGCTCTCCTTGTATTTGCTAAAAGCCTCTCTTTTCCTTCTCATCGTACCCTGAATATTTCTGGTCATCCATGGTTTCTCTGGGCTTGTTGTTTCTACCTACTACCCTAGAGGGAACACGTTGGGCCTGTACCCTCCCCATTTCCTTTTGGAATGCCCCCCACTGCTCTTCCATAGATTTCCAGTCGACTGTGGCCAGATCCTGCCTTATTTTACTAAAATTCGTTCTCCCCCAATCCTAACCCCAATGTCTGACTCCAATTTATTTGCCCCAGCTCCATTCTTAGCCCACTGAAGTTGGCTTTCCCCCAATTAATTATTCTCGATTTGGATTATTCTTTGTCCTTTTCCATAGTCAGCCTAAACCTTATGATACAATGATCACTATCCCCTAAATGCTCTCCTACTGATACTTGATCCACTTGGCCCACCTCATTTCCAAGAACCAGGGCTAGCAGTGCCTCCTTTCTCATTGGACTAGCAACATACTGTTGTAGAAAATTTTCCTGAACACACTCTAGGAACTCTTGCCCCTCACTGCCCTTTACACGACTACTATCCCAGTCTACGTTTGGATAATTAAAGTCCCCCATTATAACTACCTTATAATTTGCACACCCCTCTAAATTTCCTTGAAAATTTGTTCCTCTACATCCTTCCCACTAGCTGGTGGCCTATAGACAACACCGATGCTGTGAATATAGCAAGAGCGAATAGGGTGCATTTATAGGACAACTGACTACAAGTCAAAGCATACCTCGCTGTTCAAGTACAGAAACTTGGTTAGGCCCCACTTGGAATACGGTGTTCATTTTTTTTCCTCATTGTGGGTGATTGAGACTTTGGAAATGGTGCAGAATGCAGCCACAACACTCCAGTTTTTTTCCCCCCCAGAGAATACTGGACCTGTGGCTGCCACCTCATGTGAACACTGATTCACTGAATCCTTTCAAAGTGAGAGCTGGATCCGTTTCTGGCTGGGCAAAGACTACCTTGTACAACAAGTAGGAGCTGCATGATGTTAATCAGAGCCAGAGTGATCTCCTGGATCAGTTTCAAACATTTCAGGGGGTCAGAGAGGAATTTCCCAAATTTTTCTTCCCCAAATTGGCCAAGGTCTTTATCTGTTTTTTCGGATGAGGTGGGGAGTGTGTATATTGTGATGTACAAGGCATCACAGTTGCGTGGACAGGCTGCTTGGGTCAGAGGATCTTGTCCTGTCAATCGCTCATAACAAAATTTGCAGATGATACTGAACTGAGGAAGAATGCATTATAATATTAGATAACTTGTAGATTGTGCAGTTGAGGGGCAAATGAACTATAACAGATAAATGTGAGGTGATGCACTTTGGTAGGGAAAAACAAGCATCACCTACACATTAAAAATATAATACTGTATGGAATAGGATCTCGGGATACAAGTGACCAAATCATCACAGCATCTCAGGACAACAAAGCAATTAAAAATACTATTAAAACACTGGGATTTATTTCTAGGGGTATAGAATTAAAAAGTAGTGAATTTATGTTAAACTTGTATAAGATCCTGATCAGCTTGCACTTTGAGTACTGAGTGAGCACAATTCTGGTCTCCATGCTACAAAAATGAATAGAAGCACTGGAGAAAATGCAAACATAGATTTAAAAGAATGGTACCAGAACTAAGATTACAGCCATCGAGAAAGATTGAACAGGTTGGGGCTTCTATCTTTAGAAAAGAGAATTAAAGGTGATCCAATAAAGGTCTTAAAATTATGAATGTGTTGCACAGGGTAGATGCAGAGAGGATATTTTCACATGTGGGGGAATCCAAATCTAGGCGATATAAATACAAGATAGTTACTAACAAACCCAATAGGAAAATGAGAAATTTATTTACTCGAGTAGTTAGAATGTGGAACTCGCTACCACAGGAAGTGATGGAGGCAAATACCTTGGATGCTTCCAAAAGGAAACTAGACAAGTACATGAGAGAAAACGGAATAGAAAGATACACTGAAAGGCTGAGGATGAGGCAGACAGAATAGAATGAGACATGCGTGGAGTTGCAACACCAGCACATACTATTTCTATAAAAGCAAAATACTGCGGATGCTGGAAATCTGAAATAAAAAAGTGCTGGAAATACTCAGCAGGTCTGGCAGCATCTGTGGAGAGAGAAGCAAAGTTGATGTTTCAGGTCACTGACCTTTCATCAGAACTGGCAAAGGTTAGAAATGTAATATGTTTTAAACAAGTAAAGCGAAGTGGGGAGGGGGGGTAAAGAGAACAATTAGGGGTGTGTGATAGGACAGTTTCTCTCTGAAGGAACTTGCATTTCTAGAAACAATCAAATCCTTAGCATATTCCAGTATACTTCAGCGCTACTGGCTTTACTTTTCGTAAATGATTGCACCAATTAATCTGCATACAGGGTCTCACAAACTGCAGTAAATGAAATGATCAGTTAATTTGAAGGATGTGAAGGCTTTAGAGAGGGTACAGAAATGATTCACGACAATGATTCCAGGGATGAGGAACTTTAGTTATGAAGATAGATTTGAGAAGTTTGGACTGTTTCCCTTGGAGAAGGGTGATTTGACGGAGAAAATCATGAGGGTTCTGGACAGAGTAGATAGGAAGAAACTGTCCCTGATTGTGAATGGATCAAGAACAAGAGGGCAGAGATTTAAAGTAATGGGTAAAAGAAGCAAAAGCGACATGAGGAAAATCTTTTTCACACAGCGAGTGGTTAAGGTCTGGAATACTCTGCCTGGGAGTGCGGTGGTGGTGGCAGGTTCAAATGGAGCATTCAAAAGCAAATTAGACTGTTATATGAAAAGCAAGAATGTACAGGGTTATGAGGTGAATTGCTCATTCGGAGCCAGTGCAGACACGATGGGCTGAATGGCCTCCTCTGTGCTGTAATGATTCTCTTGGTTTTGCTTGAGAGAGCAATGCTAAAAACATCAGATGGCGAGAGATGCAATGTTAAACCAAAGTCAGAGTTGAGCAGTGTCACATTGTGGTCGGATTTTACCCGCTCCCGACTTCGGGCTCCATGGCAGCTGTGGGGGGTGGGTGGAAAACGGATGATCATTCTGGCAGAGGCCCACCACGGAGACCAATGTCGGGAAGGTTGGGCCCAATCATCCTGGTGGTGGCCCCTACCACTGGGCAACAGGACCTGCATCTAAATATGTCAATGAATACAACGAATATGTTAACATGCACTTACCTACGATCTGCAGTGCGGTGGCTAGGCACCCCCGCACCTTCACTTACTTGTCTGGGGAAAACAGATGTGACACTGGTTGGGGGCAGGGGGAGGTCAGATCTCAAAGCTAAGTGTTTTTTTTGGGGGGGGGGGGGGGGGGGGGTGGAGAAAGAGGGCAAATACTTAATGTTATTGGGAGGGAGTGGGAAAGGGGCGACAGAATTTTCATTGCAACAGTGGGGCGGGGTAATGACAATTTAAATTCACCAAAAGGGCTGGCTGGCTGCCATTGAGAAATGGCACACAGGCAGCTGAAGCCATTGCCAGCATTGGACAGCCTGGCCCCTCCATGTGATTGGGGGAGGGGTTGGGCCGACCCACGTATTTAAAATGAGCCGCCGTATGGGAGATCGCGGTGGCTCGGTGGCGTGTAGGCTGCCATTTCTTTCACCTGCTACAGTGGGCTCTTAAAATCCAACCGTGTGTGATCTAAACAAGTAACCTGGACATCAAAACCAAATACAATCTTTTCAAATTTACTGACAGTATTAAAACAGGCAGGACCAGCCCTGAAGAAATCAGTTTTGGAATTTGCCAGAAAGATTAAATAGGAACAGTATGTTTAAATATACATATTTGAAATACACTGGGGCCCACAACTCACCTGCCCCATATTGCCCTCGTACCAGAGTTCCTTTCAGAAATGGAACCAAAAATATTGGGAGTTTAAAAAAAGTAAAGAAAATCCAAAATGCAACTGTATTTCCAGGTTAGAGTGGGAAGATCAGCGGGCGCGGCACCTCTTCTAATCGAGGCAGCCCGTGGCTGCAGTTAGCGGGAAAGACTGCGGCCCAGTGCTAAACGTCACTGAACTAGTAATTAAAATTCAGTAATGGTACCAGGAAACGTATCGATTGTCATTAAAACCCATCTGGTTTAATAACGCCTTTAGGAAGGAACTCTGCCATCCTTCCCTGGCCTATATGTGACTCCAAACCCTCAGCAATGTGGTTGACACTTAACTGCCCTCTGAAATGGCCAAGCAGGCTATTCAGTTGTCAAGGGCAATTAGGGAGGGGCAACAAATAATGGCCAAGACAGCGACACCCACATCATATGAAAGAATAAAAAAAACCTTTAGTCTCGGCAGCTACATCTCCCAGACCCTAAAGCATGCCTAATGCATTCAATTAACATGATTACAGAAACATTTTCCAACTAGTTAGCCAGATAGCTGTCTGTATGGACTTACTTTTAAAACTACTGGCCTCAGGATCATCAATGTTTATTGCAATAATTTTCCAGTCAGTTTCACCTTCATCTATCAAAGCCAGAACCCCCAGAACTTTTACCCGGATAACATCTCCTCTCGAACAAACCTGCAATGAGACGGTAATTCAGGCTTAAAATTATGCTTAATTACCTCCGATCAGGTGCCATGCTGCAGGAAACAAAACATCAAAAGGAATTCCAAGAAACAATACCTGCTTGTACAAAAAAAACCTAAAAACGTAGTCCCCAAACACCTTCCCAAGAAAAAGATGAGTGTGAGGAGAGTGCAGTGCGTGTGAGATAGATAGATGGTGTGAGGAGAGTGCAGTGCGTGTGTGATAAATAGATGGTGTGAGGGGAGTGCAGTGTGTGCGAGATAAATAGATGGTGAGGGGAGTGCAGTGCGTGTGTGATAAATAGATGGTGTGAGGGGTTGTGAATACCCCACATCAGCATCCCTATGTTCAAGGAGGAGAATGAGTGTTAGTGTGGCCATTACATAATTTGGGTGAAGGAAGTGCATGGTTAGTGATGAATGATTTGAATGGGCTTTCTAACGGACGACTGGTGCACGTCTCCAATTTGATCTCCCTAATCTTGGGAGATGAATCAGGATCACCATTTCGATGAGGAACCTCTGGTACCTTGGCTGAGAATAGAGACAATAAACATCATTCACAGTGGATCAACATTATTTAATTACATGCTGAATATGATACCACAGTCCAAGATATTTTGGAGTGGTGCATGTGTATTAGTTGGACTATTTCCCACACTCTGCAGGCGCAATTTTTTTTGCCTTGTAACATGCTGTAGGTGCGAGTTGATAACAGGGCACATGGGATCTCAGTGAACAACAGGACTAACAGTTTTTCCTTTACTAATGAGATTTCAGGATTGGGAAAGAGGGGAAGGTGATTTAAATTTAAATCAGGTACAGAAGGAGAAATAAAGAAGGAAAGAGACTGGATTGAGAGAGAAATGAGAAAAGAAATGTAAATAACAAAATATAATTTATAAAAAAATCTCTAAATTTGCTAACTAAAGGAATTAGGCTCCAGTTTTAATTGTTGCCATTCTAGGCTGGAAAGGTTGATTGGCATTTCAGCAACTACAGGTGTGGCAGCACGAATGAGGCCCATTAACCCAGTCTGAGTTATAACCAATCCCCCCCCCCCCACAGAGACCAAGGCGTAGGAAGGGGATTATGCCCTTCCGCTCACATCCCTTTAGCAGATAGTAGCTCATAACTGTGCAGTGACAGCCTAAATCAACCAGGGCACCAATTCTGCTGGTACAAGCAGCGTCACCACTCCTGAACTAATAAACCCAATAAGGCTCCTGCCTCTGACTGCTATCTAATTACCACCAGCCTAAAATGTGGACATGAGTGAAGGACAGAATAGAGCTCCACTGTGATGCCACCCACAGTCAAACAGCCTACTGCAGACCAAATGGGAGAGCCTTTAAGAATGGCCTGGAGTCATGAGCAGTCTTGAAACTCAATCCCCAGCCAGCGAGTCAGCATCTTTAAGGAAGGGGAAGAACAGATAAAATTATAAGGGGAGCACTTTTGCCACATGAAAAGATAATAGCATTATAACCAATGGCTGCATCTAAATGCACTGGTTAAAAGTTAGCATACATCTATCTGTAATACCTTTGCGCCAATTTCGCATACATCAACAGGATCATTGTCCCCACGACATCCAGTCGATTCATCTGTGTGAGTCGGGTCTTCCCAAGTCTGTAAAAATAACAGCACAGTTGGAGTTACAGACAGAGGACCACTGGCCCATCAAACCCCTAATCCACAACAACCCCTTCAGCCCGTTGAACCTCCCCCATCCCCCCAATCCACAGCGTCCCCTTCAGCATGTCGAAAGCACCCCCCCACTACCCGCGCCAGTGACTCCTTCAGTGGCGGATCGGGGGTTGCTGGTCCTGCACGGATGAGTTGGGGGTTGTTGATCCCACATGGGCGGCAGGTTGGGGGTTGCCGGTCGCACACGGGCGGCGGGTCAAGTGGTGAATGTGTGGCAGAGTTGACCTGCTCGTGGTATGGGGATGGAACAAGGAACCTCACTGGGTTTTGAGAACAAGACTGGCTCTTATCCTGACCCGCTGTCAGTCCCAGAACGGGTATCCCTCGACCCGCCACCAGTCCAGGCATGAGTATCCCTGACCTGCAACCCAATTTGAAAGGAAATAACGGATAGAAAAGGAGCCTATAGTGGGTCTATAGTTGCAGTCTGAACATACATTAGGATTCTTTGCAGCCTTATAGTCAGTATGTCACAAATTATGTGCTAGCTAAACTGAATCATGCCCCAAGTGCAGTCCCAGGTAAGACAATAGCAATAAACATTCTTTACTGCAGTTACATTTAGGGAATAAGAAGAAAATCCTTCTGTGCTGGTTGATCCCTGAAGTGAGGGGGAATTTGTTACCGGTGTTGACCAGGTTCTGTTCTACGTTCAATATGCTACCAGTTCTGAGTGGAACTTTAACACACATCCAAAGTAAACGGATAATGCAAATACTTCAGGTTACACAGCTTGACAGAGCTAACCAATAAAAGCAAACTGCTTTTGATGACAGGGGCAAGGTCCATTTACAAGACTTATTGCAAATTCCAACTTGCACTGATAATATCTTTAACACTGAATCAAACAACCCACAGTATTTCACAGACACTCGAAGAATAAGGGTGTTGAACCAAAGGAGATTAGATTGATTAACCAAAAGTTGATCAAAGAAGTGGTTTTTAAACAAGGGTCAAAGAGAGGGAGGTGGCCAGGTTCAGAGCGAGAAAACCAGAGTGGGGATCCTAGTGGAGTGATAGGAACGCAGGTAATGGTTCAAGGGGGCATGCACAATAGTCCAGAGTGTAAGGAACGGAAAGTTAGATGAGGGCCGATGAGGTTTGTAATTGTGGAGGAGGCGGCGGCCATGGACAGATTTGAACACAAGAATGCAAATTTTCAAAATCAAGGTATTGCTGGACTGGGAGCCAACGTAGGTCAGTGCACACAGGGGAAATGGGTGAAGGGGACTTGGTATGAGTCAGGATACAGGTAGCAGAGTTTTGGATGAGCTCAATTTTACAGAGGGTGCAAGCTGGGAGTCAGCCAGGAGGACATTGGAATAATTAAGTGCGGAGGTAACAAAAGCATGGATGAGGGTTTCAGCAGCAGATGAACCAAGGCAGGGGTGGAGATGGGCAATGTCATGAAAGTAGAAATAGCAAGTCATAGTTGTTGATAATTGCATCTTAATTGTTTCTAATTGTATGCAGGTGGTAGGCATTAACAGGGGATTCACTTGTGCTCCTATAGACAGGAAAACAAGCTGTGGTTGTTGGGTTAGGAGGTGCATGCTTGTAATGTGTAACTAAATGCTTTAGTGTAAAGATTGGCTCCAGTTCTAACCTTCACCAACTGGCTTTCCAGAATATAATAGTGATGGCGTGGCTATGTGGTTAAAAGCTCATCTCGGGGTTAAATACAACACCAAGATTGCTAATTATCTGGTTCAACCTCAAGTCAGTGGCTAGAGAGGGGGGGATGGTGTCAATGGTTGGGATAAGGGTTTGTGGCAGCAACTGGAGACAATGGCTTCACTCTTCCCAACATTTAGTTTGAGATAATTGTGGCTCATCCAGTACTGGATGTCAAACAGTATGACAATACAGTTGGTTTGAGAGGGGTAAAGTTGGTGCAGTCAGCCTTTCTGTGGAAGCTGGCACCAACAGGCAACACATGGATGAATTCGCTGTGGGGTGTGGCAAGGACAGATCCTTGGAGTACTCTGCAGGTGAAAGAAAATAACTGTTCTATAAAAATCCAAACATCTAACAGCGAGAACAGCAGTTGCGGGAGAAAGAAAATGAATTCCAGAAAGCAGCTGTATGAGGTCCGTTTTAGATTTACATCACAAATTTATATCAGTTATAGTGAAACAGCTGCCAGTAAACCAGCCACTAACATGGGATGTGCTCACACCTGTAACGTTATTTTCCGGGAAAGATTTTTTTTTTTTGGAGGAGCAATATTTTCTGGTTCCAAAAGCCTTGTAACTTTTTGAAATGACCATTCAGCAGCAGTGAGCTGCCTGTATTACTCTTATGATCCATTAAAGTTTTTCTCACAGGGTTGTCCCAAAACTAGAATCCCAATCGTTTGAGTCAGTGTGGACAGCTTGCAGCATCAGTCTCCACTTAAATTACCCATCGCTGAAATTGTGGCCTCCCAGTAATTAGAAGCCACTGTTTTCATCATTTGTCATTGTAATCAGTAAAAAAGGTGCTGTGATTGCAAATACCACCTCCACACTCACCTGCGGAAGGGCCCCATAGTTCCAAATATATCCCTTATGAGGAAAAACATTTGCCACAAATCGCATATTCCCTTTCTTAATGTCCTGCTTGATTGGGTTCAATGGCTCTTTTGTTGCAATCTGAAAATATAAAAACACAAAATCTAGTTAAATTTCCTGTTGAATGTATGCAATTATCTCAGTGCATCCTCTACACTTCCTTCTCCTGGCCCTTCCCATTACTATACAAGCGCCAACTGCAGCCAACACACTGCTTAGGATTCCTGCCCACATCACAGCCTGCAAACTGTTCTGGTTCCACCCTTACATCCTGCACACGGCTTGTTCAGTTCCCCACAGGGTTAAAGCCAGGAACAGGTAAAGCAGGGTGAATGGCCAGGGGGAACCAGGAATGTACAATATGGTTAGAAGCCTGGCAGGGGGAAGAGGCAACCAGTGGGAATGAGTAGTTGTGCCAGAAGAAACTTGCAAGGCCAGAGGAAGCTGGAGGACGACTGGGAGAGGTGGTGGAGAGGAATTGAGCAGTAGCGACTTTGGAATCCACTCTAAATGGACAAGCAGGCTGAATAGTGGGGGTGGAGCTGCCACACTGCAGGAAGGAGGCGTGGCGGGGCAAGCAGGCACAGAACCCAAGGAGAGGGGCGCAGGACAGCTGTGTTGAAGACTGTACCGGCAGCTGCAAAATGGGGACCATGCAAATTTTTCAATAGGATTTCACAATGAATGACAGTGTTTGATTTTAGTTTAGAGATACAGCACTGAAACAGGCCCTTCGGCCCACCAAGTCTGTGCCGACCATCAACCACCCATTTATACTAATCCTACACTAATTCCATATCCCTGCCACATCTCCACCTGTCCCTATATTTTCCCTACCACCTACCTATACTAGGGGCAATTTATAATGGCCAATTTACCTATCAACCTGCAAGTCTTTTGGCATGTGGGAGGAAACCCACGCAGACACAGGGAGAACTTGCAAACTCCACACAGGCAGTACCCAGAATTGAACCCGGGTCGCTGGAGCTGTGAGGCTGCGGTGCTAACCACTGCGCCACCGTGCCGCCCCTGTTCTGGATGCTGTCACAGGCACTGATACTGGGTGCCAGTGCAAAAAAAAAAATTATCGTTTTCATTTTCTGTTTGCTAGCCACCTTGGAAGAAACTCAGTTCTTATTTAACCTTATTTATCTATTTTTGTCTCTTTATAATTACATGCTCTGCATATGTTTTATTTTTCTTGCCACTGCCTTATGCCTCCGCTCAGTCCCTGATAACTAGCTGATCCACAGTCCTTTCTCACCACCACCATTTATTTAACCTGTGGCTTGTTCTCTGGCCACCCACTGCCAAGAGGGAGCTAAACAGTGCACATGCGAGCAAGAAGGCACCTGCCAGAACAAGAGGGAGACAAACAGAACACCAGAGCAACAAGATGGCAGCAGAACTGAGTAAGTTGACTGTGTGTCAGTCTTCAACCATGATGTGTAGAGGACAACTCCATTATGAATATGGGCATGAAACTTGCAATGATGCAAAAGTTTGACCAAGTGTCAACACTATTGTAAAAGCATGCAAATATATAATTTCTAAAAATACAGATAGAAAGATAAATAGGCAGATGAGTGATCCTGAATAACACTCAGCTTCTATTTCCTAATAAATTAGTTTAAAACAAATTCAGAATAGTCCTTACTGATCCATACAATTACTTTAGGAGTGCAAATAAGTTACTATGTTTTGGGGGATAAAAGGTTACATTTTAATACGAGACTGTCTGGGCAAAAATAAATTACCTCCATCTTCGCATTGGTCCAGCGAGGAACCTCCACAATCATGTTAAACACATTCTGCAAGAAAATTCACATGGCAGTTTTAGTGAGCACTGGTGCTACAGTTCATCCCTTATATCCATCCCAGCACAATTCATCACCTCGGTACGACCCCTATATCCAAATTTGCTACTATTTAATATAAAAGACTTGCATTTATATAGTGACTTTCATAACCACAGGCCATCCCAAAGCACTTTACAGCAAACTAAGTTCTTTTGAAGTGTGGTCAGTTATAGGAAATGTGGCAGCCAACTTGCACACAGCAAACTCCCACAAACAGCAATGTGATAACGACCAGATAAACTGTTTTTGCGATGTTGATTGAGAGATAAGTATTGGCCAGGATACTTGGAGAGCACTCACCGGCTCTTCTTCAAATTAGTGCCACGAGATCTTTTACATCCATCAGTAGGAACAGACGGTGCCTCGGTTTAACTCATCCAAAAGATGAAACCTCAGACAATGCAGCAATCTCTCAATATTGCACCAGGGAGTTAGCTTATATTATGTATTGAAGTCTCTGAAGTGGGACATGAACAACAACTTATATTTATATAGTGTTTTAACTTACTAAAATGTTCCAAGGACTTCAGAGGAGTGTTTTGAAGCAAAAGCCACATAAGGAGATATTAAAGCAGATGTCCAATAGTTTGGGCAAAGAGGTAGGTTCTAAGGAGCGTCTTAAAGGAAGAATGAGAGGTAGAGAGTTGGAAAGGTTTAGGGAGGGAATTCCAGAGCTTAGGGTTTTTACAGCTGAAGGCATAGCTGTCAATGGCAGAACAATTAAAATTGGGGATGTTCAAGAAGCCAGAATTAGAGGAGTGCAGAATTCTGAGGGTTGTGGGGCTGGAGGAGATTAGAGATAGGGAGGGACGAGGCCATGAGGGATTTGAAAACAAGGGTGAGAATTTTAAATCAAGTCGTTACTGAACTGGGATCCAAAGTAGGTCTGCAAGCACAGGGGAGATGCTTATCCTTACTTGGGGGGAGCTGTGTTTTGGATGACCGAGATTATGGAGGGTAGAATGCGGGAGACCAGCCAGAAGTGCATTGGAATAGTTAAGCCTAGAGGCAAAAAAAAAAAAAGAGCATGAATGAGGGTATCAGATGAGCTGAGGCAGGAGTGGAGTCAGGCAGTCTTAGTGATGGCACAGATGTGGTCAGAAGCTCATCTTGGGGTCAAATATGACACCAAAGGTCAAGAACAGTCTGGCTTAGTCTCAGACAGCTGCCAGGGAAGAGAGATGGAGTCAGTAGCTAGGGGACAGAGTGCGGGGAGGAGACAAAAAACAATAGCTTCAGTCTTCCCAATGTTTAATTGAAGGAAATTTCTGCTCATCCAATACTGGATATCGGATAAGCAGACTGATAATATAGCAACAGTGGAAGAGTCAAGAGAACCGGTAGTGCGGTAGAGCTGGGTGTCATCAGCGCACACATGAAAACTAATACTGTGCTTTTGGATGATGTCGCCAAGGGGAATCATGTAGATGAGAAACAGGAGTGGGACAAAGATAGATTCCTGGAGGACAGAGGCAGGAACACACATTATTCTGGTTCAGAGGTTAGAGTGCCACCAACTGAGCCACAGCTGATTAGAAAATGCGAGGGCAGCAGTCAGAAGCAGATGGTCCCAACATGATTTAGAGGGAAAAACACAAATGAGAAAGGATAGTCCAGAAATGAAAACCTTTTCCTCCTACCCTTTGAGTCAGTGGCATATTCAAGGGTACTGAAAAATGTATTTCTTGACATAGCTGAGAGGTGCAACAAATTGCTCATTGCACATGTACAAGTACAAGGATCTGTACAGAACAGCCATGTGTATTTACATTTAATTCCTCTATACACCCTAGAAGTTTGACAGCTGTTTTAAGATTTCCTCATGTTTGAGATGGATCTATCTAATAATAGATCAGGTTGCACTATGCAGTGATTGCCACATACACAGTTGCCCTTACCTCACAGTACTGACTGCAGCCAGTACTGCCACATTAATTTCTTACTCTTACTTGAAAGAAGCAATAAAGATGCACCAAATGACATTTTAAAGAGTCACGTCAATGCAGCATCAAAACCTCTACAGAAATTTAATATGCAAAATACCGAGCTTCATGTTATAAAATTACAAACACCGATATGCAAAACCACCAATTTAAAGAACGAGCAGCAGAAATGCTGAACACACGGAGGTCAGTCAACTGCTGTGGAGGGAACAGAACAGTTCTCTAAAGAATTCATATCCAGATCCAGTGTCTGGTCTCCTTCAGTGTGGATTGATTTGTGTGTTTGCACCATTTTCATTACTTACAGTATTTTGATTTTGCCAGCAGTGAGAACAATACCTCCAAAACCGGAGTTTAATAGCAGCCAGAATTAGGAGCACAGAGACAAGGAAGAACAGAGTAGTTTACCCAAAATATAAATAAATAAGTAGTCAGTGAAAGTGAGGGGGGGGAGAAATAGGGTGGAACAGGAACATCCGGAGCAAATGACCCTCTCGGTCAGTGAAAGTGAGGCCGAGTGTCAATAGAGGAGTAAATACTATGTTGTTCAGTGTCCATAGTTAGAGGGGTGGGCACTACCTTGTGTAGTCTGCATCAAATATCAATAGAGGGGTGGACACTATTGTTAGAAATTACCAAGATTAAATATAAAATCAGCTTGGAATAGGTAAAGGTATATGGTAGTGCTGCAAGTGTCATTTTTCTGGAAACAAAGCTAGTGGAAAGATTATTCTTAGGTGACAATAGCTGTAGCTCGCCTAGAAAGAGGCTATGGTCAGATGAGGTTTCTGCAATAGCAGAAGAGCAACTGGATAGATACTTCAAACAAATAACTACACTACAGTTAACCTTGCCTGGTTAAGATGTTTGCTGATCTGCAAAAGCTAATTAGTATGTGGAAGTAGAATAGAAGCTACTTTAGCAAATCACACTATGGTGTGAGGATGTGGTTGAACAGATCAGTCGCTGCAGAAATGTCATGGTGAATGGAAGGTCAGAAGGTGGGATTTTGAAAGTGCCATTGAAAATTAGTATTTGTTTCCGGGGCGGACACACAAGAAAATAGGGTTGGGAGGGGGAAGTGATCAGAGATGGCCTTATCTGTGTTTGACACCATGGGAGTAGTGAAGTCATGTGAGATGGCAAGGTCAAGGGGGTAGCTGTGAATATGGGTTGGGGAGTTTATATACAGCAGCAGATTGAGAATAGGAGGGCAGTGAACTCAGAGGACAGAGATCATGATAAACTGAGATAGAGGTTGAAATCACTGAAGATGAGAAGTCACTCAGTGCAGAGATTGAGGGAGGAAAGCAGTGTATATATCTGAGAAAATACCACAGTTACAGAGGATGTCATTTGTGACTAGAAGTGCCATTTTGATACTGTGGCAAAGACGGAAGCCTGATTGGAAGGATTAACAGGGAGCTCCAGAAAGGACGGATTTAATAGGAATTAAATGGAAATCTGGGTGGATAGTTCACAAGTACTTTGCAACAGTATATAAAAAGGGAATGATGCTGGGGAGGGGGTAAATCCTGAATTTAAGAGCAAAATGAGAGATAAGTAAAAGGAAAGTAAATGATGAGAGATAAGTTAATGGGGATGTGGTAGGGAATATGGGATTAATGTAGGATTAGTATAAATGGGTGGTTGTTGGTTGGCACAAACTTGGTGGGCCAAAGAGCCTGTTTCAGTGCTGTATCTCTAAATAAAGTAAAAAAACTAAATAAAGTACCGGGGTCTGTTAGATGTCTGATGCAGCAGTTGTAAGATGGAGGAGTGAATGATCTGAACGTGTACAGTGTTATGACCCTAAACCTTCCTTCTGCTATTTTCCCATCTTTCTAAACAAAAAAAAAATGAAATCCAAAGAATTTAATATTTTCCCTTTTTGGGGGAGGGGTCACACACAAGATGTGCGAATGATACAAATTTGGAAGTTATAAAATCTGGCTTTGTCTTTTAAAAAAAAAAATGAATCTTTCCTTTAAAAAGTGAATAATGCTGCAAAATGGCCGAAGAAAAGGGGATTGGCCCTTGTATATTCAAACTGTCTGACAGGGACAAAGGAAAATCTTCTAAGTTAAGAGGTGTCAATCGCACCCATCGTGCAACCATCCTAAAACATTCCAGAATTGAACGTCTTCTTCTGAAACAAAGGTGTGATGTAGCCACGTCCTGGATCATTGTGCGATCCCCAGAAGGTGGGAAGTAAAACAGCTTTACCTTAAAAAAGCCGAGAGACACACCAGCAGAAAGAGAAAGAATAGTATCCGAAGCTTCCTTCCAGAAAACCAGAAGGCATGTGCCCTGAAGAATCCTACATCTACACTAGACAGCAGTGAACTAGAAGTGATCCACAGTCTTCAACTGAACTTTCAATCAAGAGAAAATCTACAATCACCTCAGGTCTGCAACCTATGAGAACGCGATTTCCAAGAGAATTCAACGGGTTTACGTGACCTCCCCCGAAACCTACTCTCCACTTATAATCAATTACCCCTTTTCCTCTGTCTGTCTCTTGTGCGTACAAGCGAATGCTCGAGTGGATGTGGTTGCAACAATTTCAGGATAAGGCATATTGACCAACAAACAATTGATTTTCTGTTTATAAACCTACAAGAAAACCTGTCACTGTCTATTTATTTGACGAATAAAACAAAGGGAAACCACAAGGGGAGCTGAACAGCAGGAACCATCCACATCTCACCACGTGGCTGTAACATTAGTCAAACACTATTTACCTTTAACAAATACACGCTGACTTTCCTTTATTAGCTCATACTTTTCCAAATACCAATTAGTTTTGTACCAGATTATTGTCTCAAAGTTTCCTCATTGCTGAATTAAGCTGACTGGCAGGTAGATGCTGAGTTTAACCCACCATCCGTTTTTAAACGGAGGTGTAATATTTACAATTTTCTTGCCCTCTGGCACCATACCCATATCCAAGGGGGAAAATCGGAAGATTGTGGCCAGAGCCTCTGCAATTTCCACTCTTACTTCCCTCAGTAACATATCCAGGCTCGGTGACTCTTCTACTTTGAGGACTGCCAACCTGTTAAGATCCTCCTCTCCATTTTAATCCTAACCAATATCACTACTACCTCCCTCTTTACTGCTACATTGACAGCATCCTCTTCTCTTGTGAAGACAGATGCAAAGTACTCATTTAGTAACTCAGCCAGGCCCTCTGCTACCACAAGATCTTTTTGGTTCCCAAACCTTCCTTTGGCTACTCTTTTAGTATGTATAGTCTATAAATGGAACCCAAAAATCTTTTAATGTTAGCTGCTAATCTATTCTCATACTCTTTGCCCCTTTTATTCCCCTTTTTCAAGAGATCTTTCTATATTCAGCTTGGTACTTGACTGCATCATCACCCTTGCAATTGTCACAAGCCTCCTTTTTGCACCTCGATATTTTCAGTCACCCATGGAGCAGAGCTGTAGCTTTGGTTGCCCTTCTTTTCCCCCCTCCTGGGAGTATGTCCACGTTGTACCCAAACTCTTTTTGAAGACCTCCCATTGTTCAATTTATCACTGTAATGCAAGTATATTCTTTCTTAAATGTGGAGACCAAAACTGCATACTGTATCCCAGGTCTGGTCTCACCAAAACCCTATACAACTGTAAAAAGACTTGATATTCCTGTACTCCAATTCTCTTGCAATAAAGGCCAATAGGCCATTTGCTTTCCCAATTGCTTGCTGTACCTTCATACTAACTTTCTGCATTCCTTGTACAAGCACACCCAAGTCTCTTTGAATAGCGACACTTACAAGTTCCACACCTTTTAAAAAAAATTCTGCTTTTCTATTCTCATGACCAAAGTGAATAACTTCACACTTCCCTACATTATACTCCATCTGCCATCTTGTTGCCCACTCACTTAACCTGTCTATCTCTTTGCAACCTCTGTCCTCCCCAGAGCTTACCTTTCTATCTAGCTTTGCATCAGCAAACTTAGATACATTACTGTCTCTTCATCCAAGTCATCAATATAGATTGTAAATAGCTGAGGTCCTAGCACTGATCCTCGCAGCACTCCACTATTTATTGCCTCCCAACTTGAAAATGCCCTGTAAATGGCCACTCTTTGCTTCCTGTCCTTTAACCAATCCTCTATCCATGATAATATATTACCCCCAACTCAATGAGCCCTTATCTTGATTAACTTTTGTGTGGCACCTATCGAATGCCTTTTGGAAATCCAAGTATACTACATCTACTGGTTCCTCTTTATCTACATGATCAGTTACATCCTCAAAAAACTAAAATTTATCAAACACTACTTTCCTTTAGTAAAACCATGTTGACTTGTTCTGATCATACAATGCTTTTCCAAGTGCATTAAGACTTCCTAAATAATAGCTTCCAGCATTTTCCCCAAGGACTGACGTTAAGCTAACTGGCCTGCAGTTCAGTGTTCTCTCCCACCTTTCTTGAAAAGTGATGTAACATTTGCAAACTTCCAATCTAGTGGGACTGTTCCTGAATTTAAAGAATTTTGGAAAAACATAGCTAGCACGTCCACTATCTCTACAGCTATCTCTTTTAGAACCTTAGGCTATAGGCCATCAGGTTCCAGGAACTCATCAGATTTAATCCCTCAAGTTCCTCCAATATTTTCTCTGCTGTTATTAATTTCCTTATTTTTATTTAGCTCCTAAGTCACTCTCTATTGCTGGCATGAAACTTGTGTCTTCTACTGTGAAGACAAATGCAAAATATTTGTTAAATGTCTGACATTTCCTCATTCCCCATGATAATTTCTTCTGTCTCTGCTTCTAAGGGACCAACATTTACTTCAGCTACTCTCTTCCTTTTTATATACTTATAAAAGCCCTTACAATCTATTATATTTCTGGCTAGTTTACTTACATATTCTATTTTTTCCCTTTGTCAACTTTTGGTGGCCCTTTGCTGGTTTCTAAAACCACACCCAATCCTCAGACTTGCTGCTGATTTTTGCAACATTTTGAATGGTTTCTTTAAATGTTTCCCACTGTTCATTTATTGCCATACCTTTTAGTCTATTTACCCAGTTAACCTTAGCCAGTTCTCCCCTCAACCATCTAATTGGCTTTGTTTAATATTCTTGTTTGTGATTGGAGCTGGTCACTTTCAAACTTAACATGGAATTCAATGGTATTATGGCCACTATTTCCCAGTGGATCAATGGTGATATAGTTCCAAGTCAGGATGGTGTGTGACTTGGAGGGGAACTTGCGGTGTTCCCATGTGTCTGCTGCCCTTGTCCTTCTAGGTGGTTGAGGTCATAGGTTTGGAAGTTGCTGTCGAAGGAGCCTTGGTGAATTGCTGCAGTACATCTTGTAGATGGTGCATACTTCAGACACAGTGCTGCGGTGGCAGGGGAAGTGCCAATCAAGTAGGCTGCCTTGTCCTGGATGTTGTAGAGCAGCACTCATCCAGGCAGGTGGAGTGTATTTCACTACACTCCTGTCTTGCACCTTGTAGATGGTGGAAAGGCTTTGGGGAGTCAGGTGGTGAGTTACCAATCACAGAATTCTCAGCCTCTGACCTTCTCTTGCAGCCACAATATGTATGTGGCTGGTCCAGTTAAATTTCTGGTAAATAGTACCCTCCTAGATGTTGATGGGGGATTCAGTAACGGTAATGTCGTTGAAAGTCAAGGAGATGGTTAGACTCTCTTATTGGAGATGGTCATTGCCAGGCACTTGTGCAGCATGAACTTCTGCTCGACTGAGTCCTGCGCAAGTGTGCTTAACTTGGGTATTTGGCAAGATGGGGAATTCAGTGTAGTGAGGGAGGAGGTGCTGTTCTGGTCTTTTATAGAATGAGTGATCCAAGACAGGGAGCTGGTTACAGTGGGACCTGATATCTGAAGTCAAGCAGCATTAATTAGGTGAGCTGGTAGATGATTGGTTAGTGAGTTTTGAGGATTTTATTCTCCTTTCTAAACTGGGACAGTAGTTTAAACCAGCACTGGGGAGACAAAAGTAGTGCATTAAATTTGTAGCTTAACTAGTTAAACTTAATGTAACTACATAGTTATACAGCACAGAAACAGTCCCTTCGGCCCATCATGTCTGTGCCGGCCATCAAGCACCTAACTATTCTAATCCCATTTTCCAGCACTTGGCCCGTAGCCTTGTAAGCTTTGGCATTTCAAATGCTAATCTAAATCTCAAATGTTGAGGGTTCCTGCCTCTCCCACCTCTTCAGGCAGAGCGTTCCAGATTCCAGCCACCCTCTGGGTAAAGTTTTTTTCCTCAAATCCCCTCTAAACCTCCTGCCACTTACCTTAAATCTATGTCCCCTAGTCATTGACCCCTCCACTAAGGGAAAAAGTTTCTTCCTATCTAACCTATCAATTTAGTGATATTTCTAAACTTGAAACCTAATTAAGTAAAATACAATAGAGATGGCAGGGTAGGTGATGTGCATCAGCTGTAACATGTGGGAGCTGGTGGACACCAGTGTGATCCGCTGCAACCATATTTGCAATAAGCGTCAGCAGCATGAGGAACTTCGGCTCACAGATGAGCTGGAATCCGAGCTTCAGACACTGATGCATTGGGGAAGGGCAAAGTTACTTGGACACTGTTCCAGGAGGTAGTCACATCCTTTATGCTAGGTACTTCAGATTTGGGCCATTCTCATTGACAGGAGTGAGACTATGAATAATACAGGTATTGGGGTCCAGAAGTTAGCAATGGAGGAGTCTGTGTCCTTGCACTTGTCCAACAGGTTCGAGGTTCTTGCAGCTTATGTAGACGAGAGCAGGGCGATGAGCAAACTGACCACAGCACCGTGGTGAAAGAGGCCATTCAAGCAGTAGAGAATTCCACAGGTTCACCATCCTCCGAATGAAGAAATTTCTCGATTCTAAATGGCATACCCCGTATCCTGAGACTGTGGCCCCTGGTTCTGGACTCCCCAACCATCGGGAACATTCTCCCTGCAGCTAGCCTGTCTAGTCCTGTTAGAACTTTATAGGTTTCTATGAGATCCCCTCTCATTCTTCTAAACTCTAGTGAATATAGGCTTAGTTGACCCAGTCTCTCCTCAGATGTCAATCCTGCCATCCCAGGAATCAGCCTAGTAAATCTTCTTCGCACTCCCTCCATGGCAAGAACATCCTTCCTCAGATAAGGAGACCAAAACTGCACACAATACTCCAGATGTGGGCTCACCAAGGCCCTGTATAACTGCAGTAAGACATCCTTGCTCCTGTACTCAAATCCTCTTGCAAATGAAGGCCAATATACCATTCACCTTCCTAACTGCTTGCTACACCTGAATGCTTGCTTTTAGCGACTGGTGTACAAGGATATCCAGGTCTCGTTGCACCTCCCCCTTTCCCAATCTATCATTCAGATAATAATCTGCCTTCCTGTTTTTACAATCAAAGTGGATAACTTCAGATTTATCCACATTATACAGCATCTGCCATGCATTTACCCAAATAGTCCAAATCACATTGGAGCCTCTTTGCATCCCCCCCCACCCCACCTTGTGTCATCTGCAATGTTACATTTAGTTCCCTCACCCGTTGTCGTCTGTCCAGAGTGTCGAGTGTGAAGGGCGGCGCGGCCATGCCGGGCTCCAGGGAGGAGGCCGCTATGAGTGAGTGCGGATCACTAGTGGATAATGGTGGGAGCTGATGAAATGTTTTATTACCCCCACACCCTCCCCAGCTCCCCCCCACCCCAGCTCCCCCACCCCCCGGCACCCCCTTCCCTCCACCGCTTCCCCTTGCATCCACCGACCCGAGCAGAGGCCCTAACAACCTCACTGTCTTGTGGGCATCTCGGGAGAGACCAAGGCTAAGGGAGTAAACTCGAACAGAAAATCCGGAGCGGAACCCCGAAGGTGGTCATGTGTCACCTTTGGCATGTTTCCGGCAGTTCCTGCTCAGCATGACAGAGCCACCCTCAAATGGCTCGGAACGCATACTGTCCATTCGACTGTTCACCGCCTCTGGTCCAGTACACCTACTCAGCATCTATGCTCCAACACTCTGCTCCCCACCTGAAGCTGAAGACTAGTTCTACGGGGAACTCCATAATATTAGTAGCATCCCCAATACCGAACACCTGTTCCTGCTGGGGGACTTTAATGCCAGGGTTGGGGCCGACCATGACTCATGGCCCTCCTGCCTTGGGCGCTATAGCATTGGAAAGATGAATGAGAATGGTCAGAGACTGCTTGAGTTGTGTACCTATCATAACCTCTGCATCACCAACTCGTTCTTTCACACTAAACCTGGTCACCAGATTTCTTGGAGGCACCCATGATCACGTCGTTGACACCAGCTGGATCTCAGTCACAAGGCGAGCCTCTCTAAACAGCGTTCAAATCACACGCAGCTTCCACAGCGCGGACTGTGACACCGACCACTCCCTGGTGTGCAGCAAGGTTAGACTCAAACCAAAGAAGCTGCATCACTCCAAGCAGAAGGGCCACCCGCGCATCAACACTAGCAGAATTTCTCATCCACAGCTGTTACATAAGTCTCTAAATTCACTTGAAAAAGCCCTTCAAAACACTCCTACAGGGGATGCAGAGACCAAGTGGGCCCACATCAGAGATGCCATCAATGACTCAGCAATGACCTATGGCAAACGTGTGAAGCGGAATGCAGACTGGTTTCAATCTCACATTGAAGAGCTGGAACCTGTCATAGCCGCTAAGCGCATTGCACTGTTGAACTACAAGAAAGGCCCCAGCGAGTTAGCATCCGTAGCACGTAAAGCATCCAGAAGCGCTGCACAAAGAACTGCCAGGCGCTGCGCAAATGACTACTGGCAACAATAATGCAGTCATATTCAGCTGGCCTCTGACACCGGAAACTTCAGGAGGAATGTATGATGGCATTGAGAGCGCTTTTGGGCCAAGAAGATCGCACCCCCTCAAATCTAAATCAGGGGAAACAATCACTGACCAACACGTGGGTGGCACAGTGGTTAGCACCGCAGCCTCACAGGTCCAGCGACCCGGGTTCAATTCTGGGTACTGCCTGTGTGGAGTTTGCAAGTTCTGTGTCTGCGTGGGTTTTCTCCGGGTGCTCCGGTTTCCTCCCACAAGCCAAAAGACTTGCAGGTTGGTAGGTAAATTGGCCATTACAAATTGCCCCTAGTATTGGTAGGTAGTAGGGAAATATAGGGACAGGTGGGGATGTGGTAGGAATATGGGATTAGTGTTGGATTAGTATAAATGTGTGTTTGATGGTCGGCACAGACTCGGTGGGCCGAAGGGCCTGTTTCAGTGCTGTATCTCTAAACTAAACTAAACAAGCAAATGGACTGCTGGGTTGAGCACTACCTAGAACTGTACTCCAGGGAGAATGCTGTCACTGAGACTGCCCTCAATGCAGCCCAGCCTCTACCAGTCATGGATGAGCTGGACGTACAGCCAACAAAATCGGAACTCAGTGATGCCATTGATTCTCTAGCCAGCGGAAAAGCCCCTGGGAAGGACGGCATTACCCCTGAAATAATCAAGAGTGCCAAGCCTGCTATACTTTCAGCACTGTACGAACTGCTTTGCCTGTGCTGGGACGAGGGAGCAGTACCACAGGACATGTGCAATGCCAATATCACCCTCTAATAACAAGGGTGACCGCGGTGACTGCAACAACTACCGTGGAATCTCCCTGCTCAGCATAGTGGGGAAAGTCTTCGTTTGAGTTGCTTTAAACAGGCTCCAGAAGCTGGCTGAGCATGTCTATCCTGAGGCACAGTGTGGCTTTCGAGCAGAGAGATCCACCATTGACATGCTGTTCTCCCTTCGCCAGCTACAGGAGAAATGCCGTGAACAGATGCCCCTCTATGTTTGACCTTGTCAGCAGACGTGGTATCTTCAGACTACTAGAAAAGATCAAATGTCCACCAAAGCTACTCAGTATCATCACCTCGTTCCATGACAGCATGAAAGGCACAATTCAGCATAGCGGCGCTTCATCAAACCCCTTTCCTATCCTGGTGTGAAACAGGTCTGTGTTTTCACACCTACACTGTTTGGGATCTTCTTCTCCCTGCTGCTCTCACATGCGTTCAAGTCTGCAGAAGGAATTTTCCTCCACACAAGATCAGGTGGCAGGTTGTTCAACTTTGCCCATCTAAGAGCGAAGACCAAAGTACGGAAAGTCCTCATCAGGGAACTCCTCTTTGCTGATGATGCTGCATTAATATCTCACACTGAAGTGTGTCTGCAGAGACTCATCAACAGGATTGCGGCTGCCTGCAACGAATTTGGCCTAACCATCAGCCTCAAGAAAACAATCATGGGACAGGATGTCAGAAATGCTCCATCCATCAATATTGGCGACCACGCTGTGGAAGTGGTTCAAGAGTTCACCTACCTAGGCTCAACTATCACCAGTAACCTGTCTCTCAATGCAGAAATCAACAAGGGCGGCACAGTGGCGCAGTGGTTAGCACCGCAGCCTCACAGCTCCAGGGACCCAGGTTCGATTCCAGGTACTGCCTGTGTGGAGTTTGCAAGTTCTCCCTGTGTCTGCGTGGGTTTTCTCCGGGTGCTCCGGTTTCTTCCCACAAGCCAAAAGACTTGCAGGTTGATAGGTAAATTGGCCATTATAAATTGTCACTAGTGTAGGTAGGTGGTAGGGAAATATAGGGACAGGTGGGGATGTTTGGTAGGAATATGGGATTAGTGTAGGATTAGTATAAATGGGTGGTTGATGTTCGGCACAGACTCGGTGGGCCGAAGGGCCTGTTTCAGTGCTGTATCTCTAATCATAATCAAGCACATGGGAAAGGCTTCCACTGCTATGTCCAGACTGGCCAAGAGTGTGGGAAAACGGCACACTGACACGGAACACAGAAGTCAGAGTGCATCAGGCCTGTGTCCTCAGTACCTTGCTCTGCGTCAGCGAGGCCTGGACAACGTATGTCAGCCAAGAGCACCGTCTCAATTCATTCCATCATCGCTGCCTCCAGAGAATCCTTGGCATCAGGTGGCAGGACCATATCTCCAATACTGAAGTCCTCGAGGCAGCCAACATCCCCAGCATATACACCCTACTGAGCCAGCGGCGCTTGAGGTGGCTTGGCCATGTGAGCCGCATGGAAGATGGCAGGATCCCCAAGGACACATTGTACAGCGAGCTCGTCACTGGTATCAGACCCACCGGCCGTCTCATGTCGCCGCTTTAAAGACGTCTGCAAACCCGACATGAAGTCCCGTGCCAGCGATCGCCAGAGCTGGCGGGCAGCCAAAAAGGCAGGGCTAAAGTGTGGCAGGCCGCAGAGACTTAGCAGTTGGCAGGAAAAAAGACAGAAGTGCAAGGAGAGAGCCAACTGTCTAACAGCCCCGACAACCAATTTTATCTGCAGCACCTGTGGAAGAGTCTGTCACTCTAGAATTGGCCTTTATAGCCACTCCAGGCACTGCTTCACAAACCACTGACCACCTCCAGGCGCTTACCCATTGTCTCTCGAGACAAGGAGGCCAAAGCAGCAGCAGCTGGGGCCCAAGCACTGATCCTTGCGGTACCCCAGTAGTCACTGCCTGCTACCTGGAAAAAGACCCATTTATTCCTACTGATTCCTGTCTGTCAACCAATTCTAAATCCATGTCAGTACATTACCCTCAATCCCACGTGCTTTAATTTTGCACACTAACCTCTTATGTGGGATCTTATCAAAAGCCTTCTGAAAATCCAAATACACCACCTCCACTGGTTCGCTCTCATCTATTCTTTTAGTTACATCCTCAAAAGACTCCAGTAGATTTGTTAAGCACAATTTCCCTTTCGTAAACCCATGCTGACTTTGTCCAATCCAGTTTATGCTTTCCAGGTGTTCTGCTAGCACATCCTTTGTAACAGACTCTAGCATTTTCCCCACTACTGATGTCAGGCTAACTGGTCTGTAATTCTGTTTTTTCTCTCCCTCCTTTTTTAAATAGTGGGGCTACATTTGCTGCCCTCCAATCTGCAAAAACTGCTCCAGATGCATCCACTATTTCCAGGGCCACTTCCTTTAGTACTCTGGGATGTTGATATAGACACGATGGACCAAGTGGCCTCTTTCTGTGCCTTAAACTTTCTATGATTCTATGATCCTCTAGGCAGAGGTGATCATAACATGATGAACTTTACATTCTGTTTGAGGGTGAGAAATTTGGATCGGAAACTAGCGACTTAAACTTAAAGACAATTAAAAGGGTTTGAAGACAGAGTTGGCTAAAGTGGACTGGGAAAATAAGTTAAATGGTAAGACAGTGGAGAAGCAGTGGCAGACATTTAAGGAGATATTTCATAACTCTCAACATAGATATATTCCATTGAGAAAGACAGACACGGGGAAGGATGCACCATCCGTGACTAACAAAGCACGTTAAGGATGGTACCAAACTGAAAGAAAAGGCGTACAATGCTGCAAAGATTAGTGGTCGGCCCGAAGATTTGGAAAATGTTTGAAATCAGAGGATGACAAATTATGAGGGAGAAATGAGTAAACTAGCAAGAAATATAAAAAGACAGTAAAAGCTTCTACAAATATATAAAAAAAAGTAGCTAAAGTGTTGGCCCCTCAGAGGATGAAACTGGGAAATTAATAGGAAACAAGGAAATGGCAGAGACTTCAAACAAGTATTTTGTATCTGTCCCCATAGTAGAAGACACAAAAAGCATCCCAAGAATAGCAGAAAATCAAGGGACAAAAGGAGGAAGAAAATTAAAACAATCACTGTCACTAGAGGAAAAAGTACTCAAAAATAATAGGACAAAAGGCTGACAAGACCCTGGACCCGATAGCCTGCATCCTAGGCTCTTGAAAGAAGTTGCTGCAGAGATAATAGATACTTTAGTTGTAATCTTCCAAAATTCCCTAGATTCTGGAAAGGTCCCAATGGATTGGTAAACTGCAAGTTTAACACCTCTATTCAAGAAAAAGTCGGTGGGGGGGGGGGGGGGGGCGGCGGGTGGGTGCGTGCAACTGAAAGCAGGAAACTATTGTCAGCTAGCTTCGCATCTGCCATTAGAAAAATGCTACAATCCATGAAGTATAGCAGGACATTTAGAAAATCAATGCAATCAGGCAGTGTCAACATGGTTTTATGAAAGGGAAATAGCATTTCATAAATTTATTAGCATTCTTTAATTAACAAGCAGGGTGGATGAATGGGAATCAGTAAATGTAGTGTATTTGGATTTCCAAAAAGCATTCGATAAGGTGCTACACGAAAAAGGTTACTACACAAGCTAAAAGCTCATGGTATTGGGGGTATATTAGCATGGATAGAGGACTGGCATGGCTAGGAAACAGAATTGGGATAAATGGGTCATATTCAGGTTGTCAATCTATAACTAGTGGAGTGCCACACAGCCACAACTATTTACAATCCATATTAATGACTTGGAGGAAGTCAAACTTGTGGACGATACAAAGATAGGCAGGAAAGCAAGTTGTGAAGACAGAAAGTATCTGCAAAGAGATTAGATAGGTTGAGCGAGTGGGCAAAAATTTGGCAGATGGAGTTTAATGGGGGAAAAATTTGAGGTTGTCCATAGAAAAGCAGATTTTTACATGGAGAGATTGCAGAATGTTGCAATGCAGAGGAATCTTGGTGTCCTTGTACATGAATCACAAAAAGTTAGCATAAAGGTACAGCATGTAATTACTAAGGCAAATGAAATGTTAGTATCTATTGCAAGGGGGATGGAGTATAAAAGTAGGGAAGTCTTGCTACAACTGTACAGGGCATTAGTGAGACGGTACTTAGAGTACTGTGTAGAGTTTTGGTCTCCGTGAGGGATATACATGCATTGGAAGCAGTTCAGAGAAAGTTCACTAGGCTGATCTGTGGGATGAAGAGGAAAGGTTGAGCAGGTTGGGCCTGTACTCACTGGAGTTTAGAAGGAGGAGAGGTAATCTTATTGGAAGATAAGATTCTGAGGGCTTGACAGAGTAGATGCTGAGAGGATGTTTCCCCTTGTGGGGGGGAATCTAGATCTAGGGGGCGCAGTACCAAAATAATTCTCCCTTTTAAGACAGAGATGAGGAGGAATTTCTTCCCTCAGAGGATCTTTAATCTTTCGAAATTTTGTCCCCAATGAGCAGTAGAGGCTGGTTCATTGAATATATTCAAGGAGGAGTTAAGATTTTTGATCAACAAAGGAATCAAGAATTATGGGGGACGGGCAGAAAAGTGGAAACCACTGGTGGCCGCGCGTTGCCTAGACTCCAGCTCTGGAATACCCTCCCTACACCTTACCGCTTTGCTTTTCTCCTTTGAAACACTCCTTAAAACCTACCTCTTTGACCATGCTTTTGGCCAGCTGACCCAATATCGCCTTTTGTGGCTCGTTGCCATATTTTAATAATGCTCCAATGAAGTGCCTTGCGATGTTTTATTATATTAAAGGCACTATGTAATTGTAAGTTGCTGTAGTGCCACACAATACAACAGAAGGTGTCCTCTGTGAACATGGGACTCAGTTTCCACAAGCACTGTTATGGCTATCAATACGGTCATGGACAGATGCATTTGTTACAGGTAGATTGGTGACTACAAGGTCAAGATTAAGGTCAATCACAGATGTAATACCTGCCCTTTTACCTCCTCTCGCCTCAGCATCCAAGGCCCCAAACACCCCTTTCAAGTGAAGCAGCGACTTACTCGTACTTCTTTCAATTTAGTATACTGTATTCGCTGCTCACAATATGATCACCTCTACATTGGGGAGACCAAACGCAGATTGGGTGACCGCTTTGCAGTCTACATGCATGACCCCAAGCATCCGGTTGCTTGCCATTTCAACACACACCCCTGCTCTCATGCCCATATTTCTGTCTTTGAACTGCTGCAGTGTTCCAGTGAACATCAAACCAAGCTCGAGGAACAGCATCTCATTTACCAATTAGACACTCGACAGACCTCCGGACTGAACATTGAGTTCAATCATTTCAGAGCATGACTGGCCCCCCTTTTTATTATTTTAATTTGTTTCTTTTTTTTAAATAAAATCATGTTAAACTTTAAACCTTAAACTTGGGCTTTCATGTACATGCTTTTGGACAGAGCTGTTTATTAATCTGTCATTAACACTCTCTCTGCACTAATGCAGTGTCTTTCACCACACCATTAGCACATTATCTTTGCCCCATGACCTCCTTGTCAGTTAATTTCTCCTGCCCTCTGCCTTATCACGCACCTTCCCTTTTGTTCTCTATCCCCATTCCCCCCAAAACCCAGCCCCACTTCACTTGCTTAAAAGCTATTGTATTCCTGACCTTTGCTAGTTCTGATGAAAGGTCACAGACCTGAAACGTCAACTCTGCTTCTCTCTTCACAGATGCTGCCAGACCTGAGCATTTCTAACACTTTGTTTTTATTCAAGGTTAATTAACTTACTTGAATTTTTTGGTGAGGTAACAGAGGGCTGATGAGGCTAATGCAGTTGATGTGGTTTTTATGGATTTCCAAAAGGTATTTGATCAAGTGCTACATAACAAGCTTGGCAGCAAAGTTAGAGCCCATGGAATAAACGGGACAGCAACAGTGTGATAAACACTGGACTTTGTAACGTGATTATGTTTTTATAAACTGTGATTATTAAAAGTTTAAGATGGAGTCTGAGAAGTCAGGTGGCCTCACATCCACTTGGCTTAAGGAAATCTTGGTGACCAGAACAATACAGAACAAAGATCAAATCCTTTTTTTGTGAAAAACAGACTGCAGGGGTACAACACCTGCAGAACAGTGGGGATTTCATCCTCCCAGACTTTCGGATCGTAAACAAGGAGTTAGTGACTTCAAGGATGCAAATGTCCATGGCAGTTGTTAACACCTGGAAACAATGGAAGGCCAGGTGGCTCTACGAATTCAGACTTCTAGACTTTGCACATTGGAAAAGGACAAGATGCCATTGACGTCTAATTCCAGATAAATTTAACAGATTTTTTTTTTTTGAAGGGCGGCACAGTGGCGCAGTGGTTAGCACCGAAGCCTCACAGCTCCAGGGACCCGGGTTCGATTCTGGGTACTGCCTGTGCGGAGTTTGCAAGTTCTCGCTGTGTCTGCGTGGGTTTCCTCCGTGTGCTCCGGTTTCCTCCCACATGCCAAAGACTTGCAGGCTGGTAGGTTAATTGGCCATTATAAATTGCCCCTAGTATAGGTAGGTGGTAGGGAAATATATAGGGACCGGTATGGATGTTATTGGAATATGGGATTAGTGTAGGATTAGTATAAATGGGTGGTTGATGGTCGGCACAGACTCGGTGGGCCGAAGGGCCTGTTTCAGTGCTGTATCTCTAAACTAAAGACTGGCTGTACAGAAGACAGCCTCAGAGCAGGTGATAAGGAATAAAACCAGTGGTGGCAGCCTCAAGGGAGACAGAGGGAACACCTGCTTTCAGAGAATACTGATACAGCGAAAGGCTGCAAGACTTGAACCTGTTTTGAAAGTTGAGGCTTGTGGAGAAGTAATAGCCCAACAGGATCACCAGCAATCACCTTATTCATGGACATCCAGGTCAGAAATGCTCAGAGAAGTGGGTGAAGGGAACATTAATTCTGAAAAGGTTTGTGTGTGTCAACCTTTTGGAACTGGGAGGAGTTTGGGACATTTAACCGCCAAGATTTCACCAAAGAGGACTGTGTAAAGTAGAAGTGTGTTGAGGTTTTCAAATATTTTAATAAGTAAAGAAAACACTTCTTTGTAATTTGGGATATCAGCTACTGAAAGCGCTATTTACTTAATGGGGATTTCTTTTAGTTTAGTTGTTACAAGACTTAAAACAGGAAATCTTGTGTAATTCTTGAAATTGGTCTGGGGGTTCAAATCTCACATTTTTAATGTTAACCGTCTGAGGTTGCAAAAAGCAGCGTGGATACGAAGTTGACCGAGTGACCGGAAATAAAGTAGTTGTGAATGGTTGTTTTACTGACTGGAAGAAGGTATATAATGGGGTGCCCCAGGACTCTGTTGGAACCCCTGCTTTTCTTGATATATATCAATGACCCAGACTTGGGTGTACAAAGCACAACTTCTAAATTTGTAGATAACACAAAACTAGGAAGTATTGTGAGTTGTGAGGATAGTGATAAAATTCATGACATAGAAAGGCTGGTGGAATGGGCGGGCAAGTGGCAGATGAAATTTAATGCAGAGTAGCGTGAAGTGATTCATTTGGTAGGATGAATGAGGAGAGGCAACATAAATTAAAGGTTACAATTCTAAAGTGGGTGTAGCAGCAGAGGGACCTGGGTGTATGTGCGAAGGTCGCAGGGCAGGTTGAGAAAGTGGTTAATAAAGCATACAGGGTCCTGGGCTTTATAAATAGAGGAGAGTACAAAAGCAAGGAAATTAAGATAAACCTGTATAAAACACTGGCTTGGCCTCAACTGCTGTAGTGCCTTCAGTTTTGGGCACCACATTTTGGAAGGATGTTAAGGCATTGGAGGAGGTGCAGAAAAGATTCACAAGAATAGTTCCAGGGATGAAAAACTTGAGTTACAGGGTTAGCTTGGAGAAGCTGGGTCTGTTCTCCTTGCAGAAGGGGAGATTTGATAAAGGTATTCAAAATCACGAGGGGTCTGAACAGAGTAGATAGGGAGAAATTGTTCCCATTGGTGGAAAGACACCAATTTACGTGATTGGCAAAAGCAATGGCACCATAAGAAAAACATTTTTATGCAGCGAGTGGTTAGGATGTGGAATGTACTGCCTGCGAGAGTGGTGGAGGCAGATTCAATCCAGGCCTTCAAAACAGAACTGGATAGTTATCTGCAGAGAAAAAAAAAAATGCAGGGCTATGGGGAAATGGTAGGGGAGTGGGATTAGGTGAGTTGCTCTTGCAGAGAGCAGGCACGCACACTACAGCCTGAAAGGCCTCCTTCTGCATTGTAACCATTCTCTGATTTCAAGTCAGTTTTTCCATTGTTGGTTCTGACCTGCTGCAGACCCAGTCTGGCAGATATGCCCTCAGGATTCAGCCAGTTCATTCAGTAGTGGTACTACTGAGCCACTCTGGGCGATGGACATTGAAGTCCCCCACCCAAAGTACATTCTGTACCCTTGTTACCCTCAGTGCTTCTTCCAATTAGTGTTCAACATAGAGGAATACTGATTCATCAGCAACCAATTTCCATTTGGCCAACTGATAAACCAGACTCTTAGTCTTTCAATCTCATGGGACCAAAAATCATAAACCAATTCCATCGAGATCAACTGGCTAACTGAGTGCAGTCACTAGGTGCGGAAGCGACAAACGGCAAACCAAAGATCTTGCCCTTTTGTTTTCCAAGGGACAAATCATGAACCAAAGTACTTTGTGGGAGGAAGGAGGAGAGGCAAAAGGGGCGCCTGCGTGGACGTGTATCTGGAGGTCGCGCACCTGGCCAGGGTGACGACCCCAGGGAGCACTCCGGCCTTAGTCAGATCAAGCACGACCGGCGAAGGCCTGGTACTGCAGCTGGCCAGGCAGCAGCAGAGGACTTGTGCACGGCAACGTGCCCTCTGAAGGATGCGGTGTGGTCCGGAAGGAGGTAGCAGAGTCCTCCCATGAGGATTCTCCAAGGTCCACCTCCATGCCTCTCCTCTGACGCTCCCGAGTGGCGTCCTCACACGAGGAGTGGCCCCAAAGAAATGGAGGGTGGGAGTCCTGCGGCGTGCACTCGGGTACCGACAATGCACTGTCAGTTTGGCTCGAGGGATGACTTTCAATAGATCGCAACGAGATAGCTGCTCTGCTACGTACGAAACCCTGAGCCAGAATCAGGTCGTCTACGAATAATTTAGCACCAGGTTCCCCACGAACATGCTGTGCGTTAACAGGAGAGGCGGCACCCATCTGGCCGCACTCCAGCCGTGAATCGAGCGGCATTACTCACCGACCGGAGTCGGCTATCCCAGGCCAACCAGTGATCCACGGCGCTAGGGTATCGTTACGTTTAGGGGGGGATTCTGACTTAGGCGTTCAGTCATAATCCCACAGATGGTAACTTCGCACCATTGGCTCCTCAGCCAAGCACATACACCAAATGTCTGAACCTGCGGTTCCTCTCGTACTGAGCAGGATTACTATTGCAACAACACATCAGTAGGGTAAAACTAACCTGTCTCACGACGGTCTAAACCCAGCTCACGTTTCCTATTAGTGGGTGAACAATCCAACGCTTGGTGAATTCTGCTTCACAATGATAGGAAGAGCAGACATCGCAAGATCAAAAAGCGATGTCGCTATGAACGCTTGGCCGCCACAAGCCAGTTATCCCGGTGGTAACTTTTCTGACACCTCCTGCTTAAAACTCAAAAGGTCAGAAGGATCGTGAGGCCCCGCTTTCACGGTCTGTATTCATACTGAAAATCAAGATCAAGCGAGCTTTTGCCCTTCTGCTCCACAGGAGGTTTCTGCCCTCCCTGAGCTTGCCTTAGGACACCTGCATTACGGTGTGACAGGTGTACCGCCCCAGTCAAACTCCCCACCTGCCCCTGGAGCTCGCCTCACCCGGTAAGTGAAAAAACGATGAGTAGTGGTATTTACATGGAATTTTACAGCATAGAAACAGGCCATTTGGCCCAACAAGTCTATGCACCTCCTAAGCTTCCCTCCCACCTTAATTCATCTCATCCTATCAACTATTTAAGTTAACTTTCAGTCTAGAAAGTGCTTCCAAATCCACAATGCTACTATCCTGCCACCTGTAAATTCTGCTTACAGCTAGGGAACACTAAACTGCCCATGCTGCTTTCTACAGTCCCAACCAAATAGTGCAGTAATTGACAGTGCATTGTGGGTTTCCCTGGCCACACAAGCAGCCACAACAATACTTCAGATGACTACAAGCTCCCAAGCTGAAGGGAAGGCTGGGCCTTTCAGATTTTAAACACTGACTGGACAACCTTGCAGGGGGAAGAAATGGGGAGAAGTGAAAGCAAGAAAAAGGTGGAAAAGGATAATGTGAAAAAGGGGACATTCTACTTAGAGTTCTTAAAATGGTAAAGTTTATAAGAGAAGTGTGATCCAGATAAAGGTAAACTTTACTACTACAATGCAATAATTTAAATACGAAATAATAAGTTGACATGCATATATTTACTTACTTTATTTCATCGGCGGCTGAGAGACCTCCCACTTATTCTACACCTCTCATGTCTCTTCACAGTGCCCAGACTAGAGTAAAGCTCAACAGGGTCTTCTTTCCCCGCTGATTCTGCCAAGCCCATTCCCTTGGCTGTGGTTTCACTAGATAGTAGGTAGGGACAGTAGGAATCTCGTTCATCCATTCATGCGCGTCACTAATTAGATGACAAGACATTTGGCTATTTGATCACATTCAATTGCTTGAGTGCCACTACCGAGGTTTTAAGTGACCCGTCCACTAAGGACTACCTCCAGGAATGACCACAAAAGAAACAGCTCTTTTGTCAGAGGACCGGGGGAGACCAGGGTTAGGTACACTGTCACTGAGCCTGCTAAGTTACCAGTTACCATGGGATACCATGCCTATAACACTGCACTCGGAAATGTGTGCCACCTTGTGAGTCGTGAAGCCAGGTGTTGACCTGGTTAGTGGTCCGAAGACCTACTCATAATGGCATCGTCTGATGTGTTTCCTGTTTCTATCCTCTACCATTACGGTGTGTATTCATATTTATATTGCGACCACCAGTAAACTAAACTGTATTTTTCACCATCACTGTACCACCCGTGAGAAACGTGCCAGGCCACCAGGGCTCAGTTAGGGTCATCTTCAGCTTAAAGGCTGGGCTCATAAGATGGGGCTTTGATTTTCACCTGTTGCTAAAGATTTGTAGCATGTCGAATGTCAGGGATAATCGCTAGTTTAGAGATTTGTTGGGCGAATGATTTATACCTTTGTATTTTGAGGAAACGCACGAGGCTGTTTTTTTCTTGCCATTTGCCTCTCACGAAGCCAAAGTATCAGGGCTCAGAGCCTCCTGTCAACTCCTTGATCTCATCATTCAGGCGCTGATATTTCAGCCTTTTTTCTTCCCATGCCCTTTCCAACACCTTATCCTCATACTGGACAGCGACATCTACCATGGCTGTTTCCTTGCCCTTGAATATGATGTCAGGTTTCCACAGAGAACAGTCCTTGGCTGTGAACCTTGGCTCAAGGTATGCTGTCCAGCCGTACTTGGCGACATATTGCTGTACCTTGAGGGGTTTTATTCGTGCGTTTTTCACAAAAGGGCAGCAACCAGAGATGTTGCCGAGGGTTTCGTTTGGAGCCTCACGTGACCTGTAGGTTTTAACTGCGTTGGGTCGCCCTCGAGTTAGGGTTGACCTTGTTGGGTAAAGGTTGCACCGCAGCAGCAATCTGTTTATAAAGGCGAGACGAGCATTTGAGACCATTCCATTTGGGAAAGTGAAGACGCCAGCCCCTTGGCTTTTGAGATCCAAGTAACGGTTGGAGCGATCAAAGGAACCATAACTGATTTAATGAGCCATTCGCAGTTTCACTACCAGCCATGTATACTTATACATGCATGGCTTAATCTCTGAGACAAGTATATGCTACTGGCAGGATCAACCAGGTAGCTGAACCACAATGGCAGCAACAGACAGGGACCAGCCCCCTACACCGCCAAGCAAAGCTGACCAAACGGTGTGTGCACACGGGACAATTGGAGACAAGTACAAAGCAGACCACCTTGCCGGGCACGACTGAAACCAACCAAGCGACCGTCCTTCTGGTTCAAGCACACACACAACCACAACTTCGGCCAAGTCTTTTTTTTTTTTGGACATTTTTTTTTTTATATAAAGGTGTCCCTTGACATCTTTGTTGCTTCCTTGGCTTTCTCTAAAGCGTGCCGTGTAGCAACAGCCATTTCATGTACATGTTTCTAGGTGCTGTCTCACCCTTCAAGACTTGGTTTGTGGGTGCCACCTGACCCTGCACTATTTCAGTGTGTTGCTTTTATTTTTGGTCCATTTATTATGTGTGCCAACATATAAAGTGCTGCAAAAGAAAACTGAGCCGAAAGCACTTACAGGTTGCAACAAAGTCGTGACCTTGCTCGGGGTAAAGCCACCAAGACCCTCCTTTGTTTTTCATGCGACACCGGTTGCGGAGCTGTGTATGAGAAGCTGCGGTACATGGCCTCCCCATTAGAGAGAGGCTGGCACTTGGTTCAACTTTTCATTCGTGCAACAAAACGGTAACCGACAATACAAAGCATACACACACTCACGTGTGTCCTTGTTCTGGTGCTAAAGAAATCAAATGCTCAGCGAGCGGAATGTGACACTCTGCTCCGGAGCTACAATCCGACCACTGTGGGACAACCAGTGGGACTTCTTGGCCTCACACTAAGGGCACAAGATTAGCACAAAGGAGATGGTGCTGCGAGTAATACTATCACGCCAACAACACATGGCCAACTTTAAGAGGAATGTCCGTCTGACACTGGGGACAGAAAGGGGGAAAATCACTAAGCCTGAAACACCAGCAAATGGAATATGTTAGCCTGCCTGGGCCCTCCAACATCAGACAATCCTCGCTGTATCGATCAAGCGACCTAGGCATGCACTCACAGTATGGGCATGCACTTTGTTGACATTGCCTGTCAACTATACTCTCAGTTTTCCCCCATCACTGATCTGGTTGGTTGCTACTTACAAATAATCAGCTATTGGTGCTTGCACGGTGAGGTGCCGCCAAACGATGTGTGTCGCCTAACTGACAAAATTCTGCGCATGCACTTTGCTTAAGAGGAAATTAACATTAAGTGAAACCCAAGGAAACCAGGCAACGCCACCCCATAGTTAAGTGCCTGACAGACAGATACCGTCAATAAGTCTTTTTTTTCGTTTTTGTACTATGTCTTTTATTTCTTGACACGTTTAGAAAGGTTCTCTCTCCACTTTAATTTTTCTCTGCTTTCTTGAAAGCTCTCTATACCAACAGACATGTCATAGACTTTGGTTTCAGGGTGCCCACTCAACCTTCCAAGACCTTTTTTGACTCACTCACCGAAACATTGTCTGTTTTCACAGCCTAGACCCAACTGTGCGATATTTCAGAGCCGGCAACAGAGCATGGAAAGTCCGCCAGATTTACCCTTAAATGATGACTTCCAGGCACTCTTCGGAAGGTCTTTTTGTTCAAAAGAAGGTCCTCCCTTGAGGTAGCACTTCTTCGGCCACTTTGCAAGTGCCACCGCTGCCAGCAAAAGTTCTGAAAATAGAGTTCCCGAAAATCTCCGGGTACCTCGCCAACCCCCAGCCACCCGAATCGCAAGTGTCAATTCGGCAGGTTGCCTGCCGGTAGTCCTTCCGAAAATGAGGCGCCAAATCGCCGCAACGGCCATTTTTCATTTCGGCATCGGGACTTCCGATGGCAACTGATTAACTAGCCCGGGGACTAGAGCGGCAGCAAATGCAACGTGGCCTTTTGGCGGAAGCAATTTGACCGCCCCCGTGGGGAAAGGTCAACTCGGGGCCCGGGAAAGTCGCCTGGTCCGACCCCATACACTTCCGTGAGTTGGGGATTTTTGCCTTCCCGGCCCAAGGCTCGCCTTATTTCGGCCTGCACTTTCAGAAAAGGGTGCATTCATTTTGGTTAATGAGTTCGCAGGGAAACCTCTCCCTGCCCGACGGTCAAGTCTTTTGGTTAATGATTTCACCAGCCCGGGTCTTAGCCTCTGCCCGACGGCTAAGTCTTTTGGTTAATGATTTCCTACGGCTGGAACTACCCCCCCCGCCCTGTAGGCACCCGGGTTGGGAGGCCTAAAAGAGTGCATTTATTTTATTTAGAGATACAGCACCGAAACAGGCCCTTCGGCCCACCAAGTCTGTGCTGACCAACAACCACCCATTTATACTAATCCTACATTAATCCCATATTCCCTACCACATCCCCACTGTTCTACCACCTACATACACAAGGGGAAATTTACAATGGCCAATTTACCCATCAACCTGCAAGTCTTTTGGTTAATGATTTCCTACGGCTGGAAATTCCCTGCCTTATAGGCGATTCGATTAGCCGACCTCCAGACGCTTTTCAGGGCTCTGACTGGGACAAATCCGGGTCCTTACGCAAGGGAGAGTGTGCCCCCACCTCAGCCAGGGGTCAGGCTGCTGCCCATTAAGCCCGACCAAAAACCCGAAAAGTGGGCGAGAATTGAAAAAAATTCCCACCCAAAAAAAGGTTTAAAAGTCAGTTGGGCAGCAGCTAGGGTCAGTCTCTGCAGACCTGGAGGCTCAGGATGACTGAAAAAAAGTCTCAACTTGCCACCTCCTATTACTGTGCCGGTACCCCGCTAACCCCCAGCCACCCGAATGACATTCCGATCAACGGTACCCATTTGATTCCAGTGTCCGAGCCTCTGGAACTCCACCCCGGCTAACCTGGTCAACTTTTTGGCTTAGTCGCCCTTTCATTGGTTAATGAGTCCTCCTTTCGCACTTGGTCTCGGGGATTATTTGACAGTTTTTCTGGTTAACCATTTCACCTTTTGCACGTGGTCTCTGAACATTGTTTTTGACTTTTTGGTTTACGATTTCACTCTTTATATACATTTTTTCACTTTTTGGTCATTCTCACTGAATCATACCTTACAGCCCATGTCCCAGACTCTTCCATCACCATCCCTAGGTATGCCATGTCTCACCAGAAGGATGGACCCACCAGAACAAAGAACAAAGATAATTACAGCACAGGAACAGGCCCTTCAGCCCTCCAAGCCTACGCCGATCCTCTATCTAAACCTGTCGCCTATTTTCTAAGGGTCTGTATCTCTTTACTTCCTGCCCATTCATGCATCTGTCTAGATACATCTTAAAAGACGCTATCGTGCCCGCGTCTACCACCTCCGCTGGCAATGCGTTCCATGCACCCACCACCCTCTGCGTAAAGAAATTTCCACGCATATCCCCCCTAAACTTTTCCCCTTTCACTTTGAACTCGTGTCCCCTTGTAATTGAATCCCCCACTCTGGGAAAAAGCTTCTTGCTATCCACTCTGTCTATACCTCTCATGATTTTGTACACCTCAATCAGGTCCCCCCTCAACCTCCGTCTTTCTAATGAAAATAATCCTAATCTACTCAACCTCTCTTCATAGCTAGCGCCCTCCATACCAGGCAACATCCTGGTGAACCTCCTCTGCACCCTCTCCAAAGCATCCACATCCTTTTGGTAATGTGGCGACCAGAACTGCACGCAGTATTCCAAATGTGGCCGAACCAAAGTCCTATACAACCGTAACATGACCTGCCAACTCTTGTACTCAATACCCCGTCCGATGAAGGAAAGCATGCCGTATGCCTTCTTGACCACTCTATTGACCTGCGTTGCCACCTTCAGGGAACAATGGACCTGAACACCCAAATCTCTCTGGACATCAATTTTCCCCAGGACTTTTCCATTTACTGTATAGTTCACTCTTGAATTGGATCTTCCAAAATGCATCACCTCGCATTTGCCCTGATTGAACTCCATCTGCCATTTCTCTGCCCAACTCTCCAGTCTATCTATATTCTGCTGTATTCTCTGACAGTCCCCTTCACTATCTGCTACTCCACCAATCTTAGTGTCGTCTGCAAACTTGCTAATCAGACCACCTATACTTTCCTCCAAGAAGTGGTATACAGTTGGGAGGGAGTGACCTTGGGAGTCCTCAACATTGATCCCAGAGCCCATGAAGTCTCATGTCAATCATGAGCAAGAAAACCTGATCACCTGGCATTCAGGAAAACCCTGAGCAAAGCAAGCCAGCCAAAATACACTGACCAACCAAGATCAAGAATACAGCTTCAGCCAAGGACTACTGGATCATCCACTTTACAAACTGTATTTAAGTTCCAGTTATTCGGGACATTAATCCAACTACCAAATCTATTTTCCCTCCTATAATCTGTGTGTGTGAGAGATTCTCATGTGAATGTGTCCATGAATGCGTAGCATATTTTTAAATCGAATTATGAGTGTTAAGTATAATAAACTTGTTTCTTGTTTAAACTCAAGAGCTGTCCAATTGGTTCTTCCACGATCACAGAAAAGGAAAAAGGTAAAACAGAGGTGGTAAGCATAACCAACGTTTAAAAGGAATAAACCCTGTTGCA